>NC_135233.1:1064272805-1064572805 GCF_051348905.1 Ranitomeya variabilis
ATTGACAGCAGCATATAAGGGGTTAAAGAGATTTGGACGGTGCAAACACTGATCATGGCTGATGCAGCAAGTTGTCAGCTATAGTGTCCAGCAGACAGCTGCTGACTTGTCACCTGTATGGGGAGGCTATTTTCTTATGTCAGGTCAGTTAAAAGACGTATTGGCGGTCATTAAGGGGTTAAAGCACCAGTGAGCCAACTTCATGTCCTATCCAAACATTACCACCTACTCAACGTACACCTTGAACACTAAGCCTAAGGGTATGTGCACACGCTGCGGATTTCGCTGCGGATTCGCAGCAGTTTTCCACAAGTTTACAGTACCATGTAAACATGGAAAACAAACAAACATTGCACACCACACAAATGCAGCGTCTGTTCCGCAGCATGTCAATTCTTTGTGCGGGTTCCGCAGCAGTTACACCTGCTCAATAGGAATTTGCAGGTGTAAAACCGCAGGTGGAATCCACACAAATTGCAGTAATTCCGCAGTGCAGATTTCCTGCGGATAATCAAAATCGGTGCAGAAAAATCCGCACACCATTCCGTGACGTGTGCACATACCCTTATTCCCCTTCCACCACAGCCTCGCTTTTTCCCAGTCCTGTTCCTCAGTATGGTAGGAGCAGTGTTGGCAAAAAAATAAGATTTTAAACTCTGCACCACATCTGCAAACAGCTGAATTTCAGCAACCGTAAATTCCAAGTTGAAATATAGCGTGTTGTATCAATGTTCACAAATTGTGTGGGTGAGGCCTGTATGACAGTATGCTACAAACAAATGGCAAGTCAGATGTCCCCTATGGTCTGACACTAGGAACATTAGGGTTTTTTTTTTTTGTTTGTTTTGGTGGCCTCTGGATCAGGCCTATACAGCTTAATTTCAGCCCAACCAAATGTATGACACAGTGGGCTGTAGAACTTTGTTAAAAAAAAATGTATATATTTTTTTTCAGTTGCATAAACATTTCATTTCATGCAATAGTGTTAACAAATCTCATTGTATACGATTTTTTTTAATAAAAAGGTTTTGATAATAAACCTGCATTACAAGTCACATGAGGTAGTGTGAACACTAGCTAATAACAGATATAGCATGGATACTGTAAATCATTTGCATGTGACAGCATTACACTTGTAGAGTATGGATCAAGACACTTAAAGGGTTATTCCTATCTTGTTCCACTCTCAACATCGACCACTGGAGGTTGAGCAGATCATTTTTTTTTTTTTTCTTGCAGCGGTGCCAAGATGTTTGAACATCTATTCAGTATATCCAAGCTGCTTTCTGCTGGCTCTGGATCTCAACCGCCATTGTGCGGAAATCATTCAGTCTCGGTTAAATGAGGAGAGTATGGGACTAACCCTTCAAAATGGCTTACTTCTGCCACAAGGATTAGATTAAAGAGACTTTTCAGGAGTATTTATTTTTCTTAACTACAAGCAAATTTTTGACAAAAAAATTGTCAACTGGGTTTCATTAAGAGGTGTTGCCCTGTGAGCAAATTTGTTCTTATGATGGTTTAGTATGGACCAGGCTTGGATTGGAGGGCACAGCTTAGCCACCATGTCTATAGACCTAAGCATACAGCCTCATAGGCATATATAGGGCAGTTATCAGGTCAGAAGATCTAGCCAAAGTATGACACTGGCCTTAGGCTAAAATGTAAGAGAGCAGGGAGACCTGTTTTAATGTTATGTTTATGTGCTGGAGGGATAACTCTCCCACAAGGTCTGGTTGAGTAGCAAATATGCTGAAAGAAGTGGGTACGGGGCAGCAGAAGAGACGGCACAATAATGAGCTGTGCAGGGAGAACTGTCTCCCTCTGTGCTGATCGTAGGAGCTTCTCCCTGCAGGAAAGTCTAAGATGGCGTCAGGTTTGGCGGGAAAACCACCGGGTCCATCACTCCACCCGCAGAGATGTGCTGACTCACCGAGTTTGTCGCCGGGCTATGAGGGGCACAGAGCGCCGCTGCGGATGATGTGCCCACGCAGCATTTTGCTGAAAGTGCATCCTCCTCTGTCCTTCACCGCAGGCAGGGAGTGGTAGTCTCAGCTCAGCAGCAGCCGTCCGGTGCGCCGCACAGCAGAAAAGTACCTGATCCCGGAGACGCTGGTAAGCGGTGAGCTGTCAGCTGGGTTGGGGGAGCTTGTCTGGGGCAGATGTGGTTTTGTACCTCCCTGGAGCTGCTTCAGTCTGGTGTACTCCCGGTATGTGTGGTGTCCAAGATGGTGGCGTCACCACACTGTTGCCTTCTCTCACCCGCAGTCTGGGAGTCCCGTGCTGAGGTGAGATGCTCACTTCATCTCAGAATTCTCCAGAGATTACTGCAGCACTATAGTCCGATCAGAGAGCAATTTTTAGCACTGTGGGGTCAGTAAGTTTTGTGAGAGATGGTAGTTGATCAGGAGCACTTGGAAAGTGCGACTGTTCCCTCTCAGTCAGGCCACTCCCCCCCACTTCCGAGTGGATTTCTGTCCAGAAAGTTCAGCTCAACTTTCTGGTGGCCAAGTCAAACAAAGAGCCCGGTCCCCGCACAAGCTTCTTTCCAATAGATATTGTCCCAAGTATCGCTTGCAAGTTTCCCTGGACAGACTACTGCACCTGGCGGGCTGCCGTAGTAAAATAAATAAATATATATATATATATGGCTTGAGAAAAGCTCATTGCGAGCTGAAACGTCGCCTTGAGATGTGATTAAATCCTGCACATTTTTTCACTTTGGAATATGGAGTGCTGCCTCTTTTTTTGATTATATTTGAACTTGGATGATCGGTGGACTGGTTATCTGGGGGCCTTGCACCCAAAGATAAGTATATCTGTGCTGTTCCCCTTTTTTTACTATATATATATATATATATATATATATATATATATATATATATATATATATATATATATATATATATATTAAAAGAAAAATGCGGCACTCACCCTTTAGTTGCTATGCTTGCGTGTTCTTTATTGGATAAGAAAAAGTTAATCACAAACGTCCATTAGGACTACAGATGAGCGAGAGGGTGCGGGAGTGTGGACGACGGCCGTTTCGCACCAAATGTGCTTCGACGGGTCCAGGAAGCACATTTGGTGCGAAACGGCCGTCGTCCACACTCCCGCACCCTCTCGCTCATCTGTAGTCCTAATGGACGTTTGTGATTAACTTTTTCTTATCCAATAAAGAACACGCAAGCATAGCAACTAAAGGGTGAGTGCCGCATTTTTCTTTTACTTCATATGAATATCTAGTCTATTATTCCATGCTGAGCACCATATACCCAATCAGCTCGTGTTCCCTGCACAACAGTGGTTAATCTACTCAAGACTGAGAAACTTTGCACGCTTCTAGTGCCGTCTGACTCTTGTCTCATGGACTGGAGATATATATATATATATATATATATATATATATATATATATATATATATATATATATATATATATATATATATATATATATATATATATATATATATATATATTTATTATATATATATATATATATATATAATAAAAAATTATATATGTGCCTTAGGTGTGCTGACAGGTTCATGTCACCACAGTACAAAATGACAAGGTAGGATACAGTAGGCTTTCACATTTAGCTAGCAGGATTCACTAAATCATCCCAGACATGTCTGTCCAGCCTGTTTGAAAATTTTCATAGAATAACTCGCCACCTCACGTGGCCGCCTGTTCCACTCATTGATCTCCCTCACTGTCAGTTTTTTCTAATATCTAATCTGTTTCCTCCCATTCAGTTTCATCCCATTATTCTTATTTGTACAAGGAAAGACTAGAAGCAAAGATGATCTTTCTACAATGTGACAGCCCTTGAGATTTGTAGACAGCTATTAAGTCTCCTGTCTTTGTTGCAAGCAACTAAACATTCCCAAACCCTGTAACCGTTCCTCATAGGACATGTTTTGTAGTCACTATCCAACACTTCATTATGACTGTTCTGTGTAACTTCTTCTACAGTCTCAGATGGCATCTGACTTTTTTTGTGCTCTTGCTTCCCCTCTTCAGCTAATAATTTTAATTAGGAATTCTATAAAACTGTGTTCAGACTGTGCTTCATTCTTGTTGGAGGAATCTCTGGTGTGCACTGGATTTGGTGGATTAGCAATCTGTAGTTGTAACATTAGCGGTCTTCTACATGGAATAAACTATTTCAAGCTTTGGCCTTTTTCAATAACTTGGGAAAACTATAAGGTGGCTTAACTTAAAAATTTTATATAGTGTTAATTTGGTAATCCATAGGATCGCATCAAAATTCTTTACCTGCATGGCATTCTCTTCCAACATACGGATGCTCTCTATCAAATCAAGCAGCAAATACCCATGAGGTTCCTGCGTGGCATCCTCAAAAGCTTCTAGAAAAACATGTTTTTCCAGGATACATCTGACGAGTAATGATGAGCGAGCACTTAAATGCTCGGGTGCTTCTGCTTGCAAATCCTTTCCAACATATGCAGCGTAGAGTCCAGCATGTGGGGACATCACACACCAGCCAGTGAGCTTGAAGCTGCAAGGGCAGCTGAAGCTGTAGCTGACTTTCTAAAATGTGCAGACATACTGTGTACTTTCACTAGCAGATCACGTAGCTTTTCAGAAAACCTTGAACCACGAGGTTAAGCACATGGGCCAAGCAAGGTACGCGTGTGAGCTCACTTTGCCTCAGAGCTGCCACCAGGTTACGGCCATTGTCACACATGACCATGACTGGTTTTAGGCTCAGCGGTGTCATCCAAACATCTGACAGCTTTCAGCGCTGTCTACAACTATTCTGCATTGCGCAGTTTGTCACCTATGCAGATTAGCTTCAGCATAGCCTGTTGCTGCTTTGCTGAGGCAATGCTTCCAGCTTCTGACTGATGTTTTGATTTCAGAGAGGGAGGATGAAGAGGAGGTGGTGGTGCAGGAGCTGTAGACTGTGGGGGCAACCAACAAACTTTCCCCAACATTCAGACTGACACAAATGCACAGATGAAATCTTTAGCATTTGGAATGACATGCTTTATTTCAGGCATTTTTGTCCCTGACATCCAGTAGGCATAAATTTAAATTCATCCTCACAGTACCAAATATCCATCCTTGACACACTTGTATTGAAAGATGTGACCCTTTCCACTGGCCTGTACTCAAAACCCAAAGACAGCAAGATCCCACTATATTACTCGAGCTGTCCAGATCCCCCATATCACCAGAATTTCCCACATTTTGTCAGATTGAGTCTGGTAGACAGAACTACTCTGAGGAATCACTTTCATACACTTTAATACAGAGCAAGGAATTTTATCGGTCGTCCATGACAGCACTACGGAGAGAGGGGATCCGCCCTTCAGGAACAGGAAACCTACAGATACATAAGGGCGGCACCTCTCCCACGCATCAGTTGGTTTCCTGTTCCTGGAGGACAGGATTCCCTGCAGATACGACTTCGTTTCTCCTATCAATACCCAGGCCGGCTGTCCGACCCAGGTAGCGAGGGGGTCTCCTACCTCGGGCAGTGCGGGTCCCTGGAAGCGCCACGGTGGGTCCGGGTAGGGCTCCACGACAGTGAGCGGTGCAGTGTGGAGCGACGTCCGGAGGAGGTCCATCCCCAGTGGTCAGCAGGTGAGTATTTCCCCCCCCGGGGTCCGCTCTCCCCCCTGGGCCTCGGTCTTCCCCACTCTCCCCGTCGGTGCGGTGCAGCGCGGCGTCCTGTGTGCTCCTTTCGATTCGGGACCGGAGCTGGGGGTCGGACGCCGGCCTCTGCCGCGGTCACCGCTGGGCTGCGGCCGTGGAAGCGGCGGTGGCGTAGCGGGGGGGCGGCTGGGGGGTCCGGCGGCGCCGTTCCCAGGCTTCCGGGCACGTTTCTGAGCGTTCTGCCCGAAACCGGAAGTGACGCGCAGGGGGCAGGGCCAAAACCGGAAGTCAAACGCCGGCCGTTTTTTTTCTAAAAACGCCGCTGTCCATGCGGCGGGGGCGGGGGGGGGCGTTTGGGTGCAGGGGGGGGTGGAGCAGTCACCTGCAAGTCGGGGGGGTGGATTTGGCCACACACCTGCACTGATTCCGGATCCGGGGGAGGGCTATTTATAGCCAAACAAAATGCTGCAGCACTGCTTGTGAGCCCATCTGCAGCTATGGATGAGCCGGAAGCTGCCGTCGGTCTGCTGGAGCAGGAGCAGGATGGATCCTCGGAGAAGTCCCATGCGAACCCCCAGCTGAAGACCCGCGGACGCAGTAACCAGACCAGTCGCAGATCTAAGCAGAAGGATCTGGACCGACCCCCCAGTAATCCGGTACCTACCGCTACTGCCTGGGTAAGATCTTCGTGAATGTACCCTGATGCAGTCTTTTCCTATGTTTATTTCCGTAGGGGAAAAAAAGCGCTGGTAAATCAAAAAACAAGGAGTGCACGCTATGCGCTTGCCCTTTGCCAGACGCCTACCCTAAGAGACTTTGTCAGTCGTGTGTACGGCAGACGGTAGGAAATAAATTGATGGGAACTCTGATAGTGGTAGCACCAGATAAATTACATAGCCTTTTTTCTCCGCTCCCATAGGTGGCGGAAGAGTCTCCTGATTTCACATCAAGCCTTAGGGAGATTATCAGGAAGGAGGTGAAAGATTCCCTGAAATCCCTGTCCCGGGGGGAGTCTTCCAAAAGAAGGGAGCCTAGCGCCTCAGAGTCGGATTTGTCCGCTGGCCCTAGTAGGGAGAATGAGTCAGACGCCTCTGTCTCCTCAGCGTCCTCTTCGGAAGAGGAGTCTAACCGGTTCTGTTTCCCATTGGACCAAATGGACAAACTTATTAAGTCAGTTAGATCCACCATGGGGGTGGCTGATGAAAGGCCAGAACTCTCTACACAGGACCTAATGTTTGGCGGTCTAGACCCTAAAAAACGTAGGTCTTTTCCGCTCAATGACAAGGTCCAGAACCTCATCAAAAGGGAATGGAAAAAACCGGAGAAGAAAGGCTCTTTTCCACCTGCCTTTAAACGCAGATATCCCTTTGAGGACCCCATGGTGAATACATGGGATAAGGCGCCGAAATTGGACGCAGCGGTGTCTAAGGCGTCTAAAAAATCATCTATCCCCTTCGACGACATGGCTTCCCTAAAGGACCCTCTCGATAAGAAGGCTGACTCATTCCTTAAAGGGACATGGGAGATGTCGGCGGGTGCCCTGAGACCTGCTGTAGCTGCGACATGTGCAGCCAGATCGATGATGGTCTGGCTGGATCAGCTAGGGTCTAAGTTGGAAGGCGGTGTTTCCAGAGACTCTATGTTGAAATTCCTGCCAACAATTCAGAATGCCGCTGCCTTTCTCGCGGACGCATCTGCGGATTCGGCAAGAATGGCGGCTAGGGCGGCCGGACTATCAAACGCAGCACGCAGGGCCCTGTGGCTGAAATGTTGGCCAGGTGACCTTCAATCCAGATCCCGTCTGTGCTCTATCCCATGCGAAGGGGAATACCTGTTTGGTCCAGTCCTAGACGAACTGCTGGAGAAAGCTGGAGACGAGAAGAAAAAGTTTCCCAATCTACCAGCTACCTCTTACAGGCGTCCCTTCACAGGGAAAAGATTCTTTCGGAGGAGACCAGCCAGAGACCAGAGCAGATGGGATGAGAAAAAGAAGAAAGGTACTGGATTTATGTTTGGAGGTGGAGGACGTCAGGAGCCATCCCGTGAGGTCAAAAAACCACCCCAATGACTAGTCGCCCCGGTGGGAGGTAGACTATCTGCCTTCTACCCGGCCTGGTCCAAAATCTCCAGTAGTGATTGGATTTTGGGGTTAATAGCTACGGGTCTGCGGCTAGAGTTCTCCTCCATCCCTCAGAACTTCTTCAGAGTTACCCCACTCAGGTCCTCTCCAGCAGAACAGGCGGCCCTGGAAGCAGAAGTTCACGACCTGCTCAGTAAGAATGTCCTGTCAGAGGTTCCGGAAGGAGAACAGGGTAGAGGATTCTACTCTCCTCTATTTCTAATAAGTAAACCTGATGGCTCCTTCAGAACAATTATTAACCTTAGGGCTCTTAATAATTTCCTGACCGTCCAATCATTTAAGATGGAAACTATTAACACCGCAATAAAGCTGCTGTTTAAAAACTGCTTTATGGTAGTATTGGATTTGAAGGACGCCTATTACCATATCCCCATTTATGCAGGTCACCAACGATACCTGAGGGTGGCGGTAAGGTTGGATGGGGTAATCAGACACTTCCAGTATAGGGCCCTCCCCTTTGGTATATCGGTCGCCCCTCGAGTGTTTACCAAAGTTATGGCGGAGGTTATGGCTCACTTGCATGAGTCCAACATTCTAATAATCCCCTACCTGGACGATCTCCTTATCGTAGGTAAAACGGCGGATCACTGTCTGGAACAGTTACATAAAGTGATGTCTGCTCTGGAGCGTCTGGGGTGGATGCTAAATGTCAAAAAATCACGCTTACAGCCCATGACGGTGCAGCGATTTTTAGGCCTGACCCTGGATTCCCAGGTTCAGGAATGCCGTTTGCCTCAAGAGAAAATTGATCGCTTGCACCTTCAGGTGCTGAATGCCTCTAAAAACCCCACCATGTCCCTTAGAAGAGCCATGTCTCTGTTGGGCTCTCTCTCGTCCTGTATTCCAGCGGTCCGATGGGCCCAGTATCATACGAGGATACTTCAGGGCGAGGTGCTGTTACAACAAAAAAGGTTGGGGGGATGTCTGGAGAGCCTGATGACCCTATCCCAAGACGCTATTATATCCCTCGGATGGTGGCTAGTCCAAGAGAACCTGTCCACAGGGGTCCCCTGGGAATATAATGTAACTCGTATAGTCACCTCGGACGCTAGCCCTTCTGGATGGGGGGCTCACATGGGGGATACATTGATCCAGGGGCTTTGGGATCGGGATCAGATAGAAATGTCTTCCAACCTAAAGGAGTTAACGGCTGTGGAACAGGCAGTTAAATCACTCCTTGTCTATCTACAGGGCCACCACGTGCGGGTATTCTCGGACAATCGGGTCGCCGTGGCATACATAAATCACCAAGGCGGGACTCGTTCCAAATCCCTAATGTGCGTAGCAGATCGTCTATTCCATCTAGCAGAGCAACATCTTCTCTCATTGACGGCTCTTCACATAAGAGGGGCAGAAAACACTACAGCGGATTTCTTAAGCCGCAACACATTGAGGCAGGGGGAGTGGTCCCTGAACGACTCCATCTTCAACCTCATCGTGGAAAGATGGGGTCAACCAGAAATAGACCTGTTTGCCACAAAAGAAAACAGGAAAGTGGCACAATTCTGCTCTCTCAACCCCAGAGAAAATCCTCTGTCAGTAGACGCCCTCCTCATAGACTGGAACTTCAGGCTAGCCTACGCCTTTCCTCCCCTGTCTCTGCTTCCTCTGGTGGTGAGGAAAATCAGGAAGGACAAAGCCACAGTGATAATAATTGCCCCCTTCTGGCCCAGAAGGACGTGGTTTCCATGCCTGAGGGCTATGTCGATATCCGACCCATGGGTCTTGCCAGACATCCCGGATCTCCTGTCCCAGGGCCCAGTCTACCATCCTCGGGCGGTTGGCCTTCATCTGACGGCGTGGATTTTGAGCGGGCGCTGTTAAAGGATAGGGGGTTCTCTCCGGGCCTCATTAACACTCTGCTGAAGAGCAGAAAAATAATCACCACAAAGATTTATGTTAGGATCTGGAAGAGGTTCCTTCAAAACTCGGGGGTAATAGCTGGTCAGTCAATACCAATAGACCAGATTTTAGAATTCTTACAGAAAGGGTTAGATATGGGGTTATCCCCAAATACACTTAAAGTGCAGGTATCAGCCTTAGGGGCCCTCTTTGGCTGCAACATTGCTGAGAATCACTGGGTCAGCAGATTCATCAGAGCGACAAAACGGTCCAGGCCAATGGTGAAGAATAGGGTCATGCCATGGGACCTGAACCTAGTCCTCTCAGCCATGACAGAGGCCCCATTTGAGCCAATTGCATCAGCCTCTATTAAAAATGTATCCCTTAAAGTAGCCTTCCTGGTGGCCCTAACATCGGCGCGTAGGATAGGCGACATCCAAGCATTATCCAGGGTTCCCCCTTACATGCAGCTTAGGGATGATAGAGTGATACTATCCCCTGATCCAGCATATCTTCCTAAAGTAGTGTCCAGGTTCCACAGAACACAGGAAATAGTTCTTCCATCCTTCCTCCCCAATCCTACTAACGATAAGGAAAGGAAGCTACACACTTTAGATGTAAAAAGATGTATCCTGGAATATCTGGCAGTAACTGATCCCTGGAAGATAGATAACGCCCTATTCGTGTCCTATCAGGGTAGTAGGAAGGGTCACAGGGCATCAAAATCTACTTTAGCTAGATGGATCAGGGAGGCTATCTCGCTGGCATACATCTCAAAGGGCAAGCCGGCGCCTGAAGGTCTAAAAGCGCATTCCACTAGAGCTATGGCGGCTTCGTGGGCAGAAAGATTGGAGGTGTCGATCGACCAAATTTGTAAGGCTGCTACTTGGTCTTCTCCACACACATTCTATAACCATTATAGATTGAACTTGGGTGCCTCTTCTGACCTTTCGTTTGGTGTAAGGGTGCTGCAAGCTGTAGTCCCTCCCTAGTTAGTTACTCTCTGTAATTCTCTCCGTAGTGCTGTCATGGACGACCGATAAAGTCTTAGTTACTCACCGGTTAACGGTGTTTTTCGGAGTCCATGACAGCACCTGTACATACCCTCCCGTCTTCTTAAGTTCTGGGTGTACACCTCTTCCTTTATTTATATAATTCACGGGTAGTGAATAGTTAGTTATTTGTATCATTGTTTATTATGTATGCTATTAACCTTGGTGGTCCTCTTGTGCTCTGTAAACCAACTGATGCGAGGGAGAGGTGCCGCCCTTATGTATCTGTAGGTTTCCTGTTCCTGAAGGGCGGATCCCCTCTCTCCGTAGTGCTGTCATGGACTCCGAAAAACACCGTTAACCGGTGAGTAACTAAGACTTATCCCACACAACTACTAAACCACCCAGTACCAAAGTCAAGAGGGGTACCCTTTTAGACATACCTACCACCCCTGTGCCCAGAGTCCATAATTAACTAAAGAGCAGGTGCCACACTGAGGCTTTGAAGTCTGACATCCCTGCACAAGATGATGAAACTCATCAGACAAGACATACGAAGCTCACAAATCTGTTATAACTGTCTACTTAAAGTAATTGCATAATACAATTACACAGTGGATTTTACTACAACACTGTACCTCTATTCCTTTGGTTACCTCATGGCTGTCCAAAATTTGCTCCTCTAAGCTATCTTTGTCTACATCAGGCACTTCATCACTGGTCCCCCTAACACCCTATAATCCCCATCCACTTTACACCATGGCTTGAACCTTCGCTGGTTCCCAGGAACAGGTCTTAATATACCAATGATTCCACAAAACACACATGTTCCTCCTTGCCTACAGGGATGTTAATGGATCAAAGTATGGTCTGAGGACTGATACAATACATTTAACAGATTTCCCTAACTTCCACTTGACGACTCTTGGATTATAAATGCAACATTAATGGGTTTACTGTATTTGTATATATCTGCATTACCAGCACTCATGCCATGCTTTTCCTGCTTTCCAGCGACTATTGACAGACCCAGGGAGGGGTCAAAACATCAGTCACTTAGCGCCCAACACCACTTAAAGTTTGCTGTACACCAAATAGTGTTTGTTGTTTTTTTACTCAGTTGTGCAGTGAATTACTCAGCCTGACTCTAGGGTATACTCCCTTCACCAGCCCCTCAACACTTCAGCAGAGTGGTCCCCAGTCTTGATTTCTTGAAAGCAGATGTTGGTGTAAACTAAGCTCTGCAGAATTACTAAAGAAACTGCAGGCAATGGACTCACATATAAACTTGTCAACTGCAGCACTGATATACAAACTGATTTTTGTTCTTCTTGAAGGCCATAATTAGTAGCAAAAATTACTTGAAAAGGCTTGCTGTTAGATTTCCAGAGATTATATTTTTATGTAATTTTATGAAAGATGCCTGGTGTTTTTCCAATTTTTTATTTCCATATATTGAAGCCAATGTAATACATATTGAACTGCACATTGTATGCAATAACTCACATGGTGCGTACAGCATTTTATAAAATTTTTGATCCCGTGATTCTCACCATGTGGAGTAGTGAGTGATTTTAGTTTTAGCTGCCATTGGATAAGCATTGCATCTGCCACTTCCACAACGAAGATAAGTCAGCCGTGTGTTGGATAGTCTCCAGAGTAGGGAGATAAAAACGTTTGTCTCAGCTCTTATCTACAATGTTACATCCACTGGTGGCTATTTTCAACAACTTTATCCTGATGTACCAGAATATGGGATGCATCACTGTATACTTAATTGTTCGCCAAATATCTTTTGTGCCATACAGCCAGGAAAATCCATTTTATTTTTTTGGGCTGTAGTGAGATCTTTACCATTTTTGTTGGCAACTTTTAAATGGTAAAGTCCAGAGACATTTGCTTTCTTCAGAGTTCTCCATTTGGACTGTATTTAATTGTGTGAAATGAATGGATGCTACCAGTGGTCATTATATTACTGGAGATGTTTTACTAACCCGGGATGTGTGAACACTGACTTTGGCAACATCTCGGTAAAATACATCTTAAACTTCCTCTTTTTTAACTTGGTTGAGAAAATCCTCAGCTGTAACATTAATGTGATTTCTAAATGAGTAACTTGCATCTTTTTCAATATTTTTAATAAAGACAATTTTTGAACACTTCCATTCATGTACCACGATCAATATTTGGAGGTGATTAATAAATTTGGATCACTAAATATATATTTAAGGGTGTTTTCAAAATTGACATGCTTGATTTCAGGATTCTCAGGTTACTGTTGAATGATGTCATCCATTACCTGAGTCAACAAAATATTGGTCCATCATGAGGTTAATCAAGTAATAAGAGAAAATAAAAACAGGAATCTTTTTAGCTTTCAACCACAAGGAATCCTGCACATTTTTGTATGTTAGTTTGTAATGTCCCACCATGTTTGTAGTTCCTGGACAAGCATTTCCTCCAAGATGGTTGATTCCTGTAATCGGTCATCTCTACCCCAAGTTATTAGAATAGATGCACCTGATTTAACAATTTGCCTGAACTGCCAAAATGGATAAATCCTTGTATTGCTTGGATAGCCAATACTACATCCATTAATACATGCAATGTTTGCTTTTATGTATGCAAAACCTGTAAATAGACCAAACTTCAGATGTGTCAATGGACAAAAAAGATAAATGTGAAGAGATGTTGGAGCCTGCATAGTTGTTTCCGAAAAAAAACAATGAAGAAAAGTGCATATTACGTTGTCTTAAAAAATAATGAAAGATGGTCTAATATGAACAGGTGCCAGCTTAATTCCAGACAATGCATTTTTGTGTATAGGGAACAATTGAAACTACAAATGCATAAAGTTTTCGATTGGTAAAAATCCATAAATGCTATTGGCTGTAGATAAAAAGCCTGAGTCTCTGCTGACTGTATGACTTGGTTTTTAACAAAGTCTTACATTTTAGATTGACCATTAAATTGTACAAATGGTCAGCTCCTGCCACTGGTCCAATCTTCTTGCCTAGAAAGTAATAGGGTGAGGACACGGTCCAGATATGACTGAACCTGGTTAAGGCAATACATCTGTTTGCTGATTGGCTCGACTTCTGGGAAAACTAGTTTTCATGATAAACCTGTAATGGAAGATGCTGCTTTAGTTACTTGGAGCTTTAATAGTCAGTGGAGTGTTTCCTCTATGGGGAGCACATACTGATCTAATTTGAGTATCTGCCTGTTTGGAAGCAGAGCAAAGCAGGGTACAGAGTTAAACATGGCAATACACCAATTTTGTGTTGCTTTTCTTAGAAGCAGGAAAAATTTCCACATTAGTTGAAGCAAGGAGGCAAAAGCATGAAGAGGCTTGACTAATGGATAGCAAGCGGTGGTTGTCAGCCTGCAAGCAACAGAGAATGCAGTGACAGCACAAGCCTTTTTTTTTTTTTTTTTGCCTTGCACTGTGATGGTCATCACCATAGATAGCTTTGTCATTATGACTGAATATTCTTTTTCCCTTGCATGTTCCATGGGTAATTTGGTGTCCTCCTAAATCCTAATCTTCAACTATCCCCATGCACATGGCTTTATTGCTTTTTGGCACCCAATCTGCAGGGAGGTGAACAAGCTGTAGATCCTGCTGTTACTCCTCAAAGGAAAATTGTTACTGCCACAGTTGTCCCTACTGACAAAGCTGTTGGCCTCTTGCAAGAGCTTGAGTTGCCTACAAACCTAAAGGTTTAAAGTGAACCTGTCAGCAGTTTTGGCCAATATGAGATATGGCCATCACCTTTCAGAGCTTATATATAGCCTACTACAATACTGTGTTAAAACCCTCAACCTGACCTTGAAGAGAAGAAAAAACTTATACTATTTTGCAGGGCAGTCCAGCCCGAGTGGTGTCGCTGATCTTCGTCTGACACCTCCCATCTGCTTGCCATGCCACCCTCCTGCTTGCTTTGTGTGGCTGATGCATCCTTGTCATCCACTCTCCTCAGCACCATGCTCCTGTGTATTCAGATTTCTCTGCTCTGCCCTCAGCAGGACAAAGCACTGCAGTGTACAGGTGCCAGAAAAGGTCAGAGCCCTGACACCTGCGCACTGCAGTACTTTGTTCTGCCCTCAACAGGGCCAAGGAGACTGTGGTTGACGCAGGGACACTACATCCACACAAAGCAAGTAGATGGGAGGTGCCAGACCAACACCCCTTGGACCAGACCACATTTCAGTTGAGTATAGTAAATTATTTATCTTCTCTTGCTGGTTTGGGGCAGATGTACAGCATTATAGAATGCTGTAGATAAGCCCTGAAAGGCGGTGGCCATAACTTGTATCTGCCAAAACTGACAGGTTAACTTATTAAAGGAGTAGTTTCACAAATGAATTGCATTCTAATCAATACTTCTTGAAACAAGAAGTTCCAGAACTAGGTTTTTATTTGAAAAGATAATCTTAGAAATTTGCCTGTGCTGTGTGCGGTGTACTGGCTTTCTGGCCATGCAGTAACATGGATGGCACATACCACAGATCTATGTCTATGGGTACCGTCACACTGGCATTTTCATCGCTACGACGGCACGATTCATGACTTTCTAGCGATAGTTACGATCTCAGTGTCTGACACGCTACTGCCATCAGGGACCCCGCTGAGAATCATACGTCGTAGCAGATCGTTTGAAACTTTCTTTCGTCGTCAAGTGTCCCGCTGTGGCGGCATGATCGCATCGTGCAACATAGGTGTGCACGATATTGTATACGATGTAATGGGTGGAGGAGCTGGTTACGTAGGAGTGCCAAATTCTCCACCTCCTGTGTGCTGATTGGGCGGTACAATACTGTGCGCTCATTCGACAGACGAAGTTCTATTGTTCCCGGCAAAATAAAACCGGAGCTATCGAGCGCTGTATTCTTTTCTCTCTGGTGCAGGTGCTTGAAATAGTACTCCTATATTCTGTGGATTCCCTGGACTTAAAACTACAGACTTTTACCGCAAGAGGTATGTACAACGCTACAGCGTAGCAGATGGTGCGCTTAAACGAAGATACCTCCTGTTAACGCTGGAGCATGGACGATTGTTCCTTATGGAGAGTAGGGAAGGCCAGAGCGCCTCAGGTAGACAGCTGTAGCGTGGCCCAATTTATCCTTTAACAGATCGAGCTGTAGCGTGGTGGACTGCCCAGTTTATGCCGGTCGCATCATATATATTTAGATCAATGGTGAAAACCTTTTTTTTGTAAGCACTTGTATTTATTGTACGTTTGTTTTCTTTTTAGGAAGTATGCTCACTTCTGGTGAGAGGTCTGTCGTTGCTGCTGCACTATTGTTTGAGGCAGCACGTCTCCTAGAGGAGAGATGTGCTAAATGAAAACGTTGCATGTGGACCAGGAGCTGGCTGCAGAAAAGATCTACATTGTCACACATGGGTCTCATAAGAGATTTGCGTGATAATAACCCTCATGATTTCCGAAACTACCTTAGGATGTCAGAGGAATCCTTCAAGATTATACTTGCTGCTGTTACGCCACTCATACAAAGGCGGGATACGCTGATGCGTGCAGCCATGCCCGTGGATGAAAGGTTGGCAGTGACACTGCGGTTCCTGGCCACAGGAAGGTCTCTTCAGGATTTGCAGTCTTCCACTGCTGTTTCCAGACCTTTACTGAGCGTTATGATTCCAGAGACATGCGAGGTCATTGTGCAGAGCTTAAGGCATTATATGGAGGTGACTGTATATTTACTACTATTGTTTTTTGCTGCTGTGTTATGTCTATATATTACAATAGCTATTGAACCCGTTCTATGCCCTGGAGGCGAGCATTTTTATTGGTATATGGTCTCCATCCTATCATGTGCTGCTCCCATTCTGCGCCTCCATTCTGACATGTGCTGCTCCCATCCTGCGCCGCCGTTATTTTATTTGCTGCTCCCAGCGTTATTTTATAGATTATATTATGTTGATATAGTGTTTAGCACCCCCTCTGTCAGTGAAGCAGTCTGATAAAATGGCTGCCTGCATACTCAGGATTGTTGACTTTGATTGACGCGCAGTATGGAGAAGTAAAACACTGTAGGATGTTCACATGAGTGTATGTGCACAACAATATATTTTTCCTAATTTTTACATGTTTCCTTTTCATCTTGCAGTTTCCCAAGACGGCGGCTGACTGGAAGAGGATTGCTTCCGATTTTGATCAGCTGTGGCAGTTTCCAAACTGCGGTGGCGCATTGGATGGAAAGCATGTGCGCATCACGCAACCAGCCAACTCTGAAATATCCTTTATAGTTGTAAAAAAAGGATCCAGTGTGATCCTCATGGCCCTTGTCAATGCGAACTATGAGTTCGTGGATGTTGGCATGAATGGTCGAGTCTCCGATGGTGGTGTTTTTGAACACACTTCTTTTGGGCAAGACTTGAGGAACAATCACCTGCAGTAGCCACAAAATGAAGACACAAAAGGAAACCTCAATTTTGTTTTCATCGCAGATGAAGCTTTCCCTCTTCATCCCTATCTGCTGAAGCCATTTGCGCAGAGAACACTCACAGCGGAGCGGAGAATCTATAATTACCGGTTGTCTAGGGCCCGTCGTGTGGTTGAAAATGCCTTTGGGATTATGGCAAATCGGTTTAGAGTTTTCCACACAGCTATCAACTTGAAGCTGCCGTCTATAGACTTTGTGGTTTTGGCATGCTGTGTGCTCCATAACTTCCTGAGACGTCACGATACCAGCTCCTACTCTCCTCCTTCATTTATTGATTCAGTGGACCCAAGAACCGGAGATATTGTGCATGGGGAATGGCGGACACAAGAAGATAATTTAGCAGCTCTTCAAGTGCTGGGATCTGGCAGACAGCCAGACGATGCAAGGGACTGTAGAGAAAAATACTGTCTGTACTTTAATGGTTCTGGAGCTGTACCCTGGCAGGATCACGCCGTCTAACAAAAAAAAGTATGTTTTGCATTAACTCAACAATATGTATGTTTTGCTTTTGTTTCCACAATGTAATAGTTTGAGTAGGCAACTGTCTTTAGTGTAATAAAAAAATTTTTTTCTATTACTCCTGTTATTCTTGGTTGTTCATTTTAGATAAAGTGGTTTATCCCATATGACGTACTATACCGTCAAGGTGTCCTGGGACTTAATTCCCATTGACGGGGTAGTACGTCATAGCGATAGTTATATTTTGCATAGAAAAGTCAAATGGCGCTCAATCCCTTCCAAGCTCTGCCGTGCACCCAAAACAATGGTTTACACACAGATGGGGTATCAACGTACTCTGGACAAATGGAACAACATCTTTTGTGGTACATTTTGTCCTGTTACCCTTGGTAAAAGAAAACAAATTTGAAGTGAAATAAATTTTGTGTGAAAAAAAAAAAAGGTAAATTTTAAATCTTTTTTTTTTTCTATACTAACAATTATTCCTGTTAAACACATGAAGGGTTAATAAACTTCTTGATTGAGGTTTTATTCACCTTGAGGGGTGCAGTTTTTTGAATCCTGTCACACTTGCGTATTTTCTATCATATAGAGCCTTCTAAATGACTTCAAATGAGATGTGATGCCTACGAAAATGGTGAAGTAAAAATGAGAAATTGCTGGTCAAATTGTAACCCCTTTAGCTCCATAAACGTTAAATAATGCGATGACTGCTGGTTTTTTTAACAGTATTTGTTTGAAAACGAATTTACAAACAAAATATGAACTACATTCAAAAACAAAAAGAGAATTATCTTCTCCCATGGCCTAACAGGTGTCGCAGCGTGCGGCCCTGCTGCAGAACTTGTGCCTGCAGGTTCGCTGCTGTCTGCTGCAGGAGCGCTGTTGTCCGCTCCAGGCGCAGTTGTCTCGCCAGGAGCTCTCACGGTGGGCGGTTCTGAGGATAGAAGAGGTTGGAGAACAGACGGTGATTACACTGAAAATACATGTCGCCTCCTGGGGCAGGACCAAATAGTGTGTTGTAAATTTCAAAGTGGTCCAGCCCCAGAGGGCTAGAATTTTTTTTATTTTTTTATTTTAACGTTTTTGTAGTTGTCAATTGTGACATCCCGCCGATAACCACTCGTATTGTCTGGATACTTATGGAGAATGGACGCCGGTTCTTCATTGCCAGAACCAGAGCTGCTTAGTTCCCAGCCGCTTGATCTGGCCACTGCTGCAGCAGCTAAAAGGAAATAGTAACAGATCAGGTTAACAATTGAAGACGCCGTTGGGAAGCGCTCGCTGTTTTGGTCACTTACGAATGGTCGCTTCTGGGGAGAAGGCTGCCGATCCGGGGGAGGAAGATGAGTGGCAGAAGTGAGGTGTTGAGGGTGGTGTAGGGGTGCGAGGGTGCCTGGTCCTTACTGTGCCTGTAATGTATAAAATATTTCCGCAACCCTCTTATGTCCCGTATGCAGTAAAAAAATTGCAATGAATGATGGTAAACTTCCGTGACGTCCCAGGCTGTGGGCTGCCGCTGGTGGTGGAAGATGTGGTGCTGTGGGCAATGGCAGGAACCTGTTAACGGCGCAGTCTCTCTACACATAAAGTAAAGAAACGCAATGTTTAAACACAAATGTAGAGTGCTGCAGATCTAAACTAAAAAAAAAAAAAAAAAAACTTAGGCCATTGGCGGCGGAAATGAGTAACTGACATTTAGAGACACCTTCATGTACGTACGTACGTACGTACATACATGCAAAATAGAGATCACACTTCCCAGTGATGCTATACTCTGACATGTCTGTGGGCTCTGGGGTTCAATGGTCTACCTGGTTTGGGACACGTTTTATTTCATCACTAGGAAGCGTCTCACGTCAGCCTTCCTCTACAGATTCCCCCATCCTGTCAGTGCGTGCAGTGTTGCCAACCTCCTCCTATAATATTTGTGGTCAATCTAGATAAAAAATTGCGGACATGTAAATTTAAAGATGGTGGTGGAGATTCTGGAACCCCTTACCTGACCATTTTTGTCACGGACACCGCATTTTCCTTTCGGACAATAAGTCCATTTTTAAAAAGGGGCATGTTTATCAATGAATTTGAGGACAAGTTGGCAACCCTGACAGCGTGCATCTCCCAATCCCCCCCTCCTGACAGCGTGCATCTCCCAATCCCCCCCTCCTGACAGCGTGCATCTCCCAATCCCCCCATAATACTTGCCTCGCCTCGTCTCTGCACGCAACTCAGCAAGAAGTTGTGGTGTTTTGTGGTGGAGGTCAGCCCACTTCTTCCGCAGCTGCAGCGCACTGCGGCGGACGCCAAACCTCCTCACCCTCATGCTGCTAATGCGGCGCAGAACCTCCTGCTTATGTATGTTCGGGTGGCCAGGGCAACTCTCCAGACCCTCATAATCTAGGGCATCCATCTTGCTCACAAAAAACGGAGCTCTGTCTGCCCCAGAGGAGCACAATGCTGTCTCGCCGCCATTTTAGCTAGAAAGACCCTGTACGGCAACGCCCAGAGGAGGACTTTGACTCAGCCGTGCGATCCGCATCGCTATAGCATTGCCGTTTATGGACCGCGTCATGATTGTGACTTCGGTATACTGTGTCGCGGTTGTGCCGCCGGCTCATGTAATGGACCTTGTAATGGATCTTTGGGGTGTGTCTCGTTAGATCCAATTACAAAAATTGGCCCAGTCATTAACGTGCAAACTACCCTCGGTGTTATTTCAACTCGCCATAGCAACACAATCTGTACGCTCATTGCTATGCCAGTCCGAAGATGTACATTTTATTACGCCTGAGCGGCACGGAAGGAACGCACATAGTAAATGTCGCTCGAAGGATTATTATATAACGCCGTAGCGGCACGTAATGTACGCTCTATGACGGCGTGATGACGAACGAACGTTACAGCGTTCCTGCGTGCCTGCGCTACCTTGCTTTGGTTCCCTGACATCCTGAAAATGGCTGCCAGTCGACAAGATCCACCAATGGGCATCCCAGAGCTTAAGTTTTTAATTGGCACAATGGATAAGCTGCAGTATACCACAGGGCTGGAGCTGCACCGCAACAAGCACAAGGAGGAAGTCGTGCATGAGGTGTCTGAGGGCCTCAGGACGCAGTTCGGAATAACCCAAAGCAAGGGCCAGATTGTGAAGAAATGGGGTGATCTCAAGTCAAAATGCCCAGCGCGCCTGCAGGAGCTTCGCTGCGAGATCCGCAGAGGTGAGTACGCAGGTACCATAAAGTGTGGTACGCCGAAGGGTTAATTCGGTGATTAATGTGAATGGGGGTACGCTGCAGGGACTTTCATAGGGCATTTTTATTTGCCTCTCCACGTGGCATCCGTACGGCATACGCTGACTATTTTTTGGAATTAACATTCAAAGAGCAAAAGACACAGCTCCGCCGCCACTATATATCCCAGAATGCCTCCGCACACAACAGTGCCAGAAGTTGTGGGTTTTTGTCATGGAGGTCTGCCCATTCTTTCCGCAGCTGCAGCACACTGCGGCCAGATGCCAAACCTCCTGTACCTCCTGCTTGTGGAGGTTCCTGGGTGCATGTCCAGTCTCCAGGCCCTTGTACTCCAGGGCATCCATTTAGCTCACTGAAAAGCGGGGCTCGGTCTGCCCCAGAGCAGCAGATCATTGTCTCGCCGCCATTTCAGCTAAAAAGACGCTGTTAAGCACCGCCTAATAATGCCCCGTTATGACATCTTTCAGTTGTTCTTTGTTTCTTCTGTGTATACTGTATGGCAATGCTTATCTGTCGTAGGTAAAAAGATGTATAAAACATCTCTGGCAGCCATCTTGTGCATCTGGCAAGCAGATGCACAAAATGGAGGCACTTCAGGATGCGTTGTTGTGCGCACACTATATGGAAAGGTAAACCTACTCTTTTGTGTCTGCCTTGGCTGCCCCTGGACTGCTCCATCAGTTAATTAATACACCACGGAACATTACGGTTAAATATACCTATTTTTTCGGCCACGAGGCATCCCACACTGCCTCTGAACCAGAAGTGCCCTCAGTGTCAATGCCTCAACCTCCTAGTAGGTTCCCACAATAATGTGATTTCAATTTGGTTGCAGGTAGGCCCCCCGCAGTCACTGTTGCCATATATGCTGACAGATTTTTTTTTTTCATTCAAAGAGGCAAAGACACAGTGCCGCCGCCACCACCACGAGGCATCCCACACAGCCTCAGAACCTGAAGTGCCCTCCGTGTCAATGCCTCAGCCTCCTAGTAGGTTCCCACAATAATGTAATTTGGATTTGGTTGCAGGTCCCTCCCCCCTACTGTGTTATTTATTGTATGCTTTTTGACCTACAGCAGGCGGCACTGTGACCATGGAGGATCTAAAAGCCAGAATTGAAATGCTGTTACACACCCTGGCGCAGATTCAGGAACAGCAGAATGTGGCAATGGTGGAGTTGCAGAAACTTAGGGCCATGTGCCAACTGCTGGAGGCAGGGCAAAAATAAAAAATATTCTCGGTTTGTAAAGTTAATGTAAAAAAATATATATATTTTTCTTCTATTTTCAATGTTTTGTTTATTGAAATGTACATTTCTTTAAGTTTATATCTGCCCTCATACTGTGCTGTGGACCCATTTTGTCGATGTGATCGAGGCCCACCAATCAAGCTGTCGAGATTGAAGTTCAAGAAAAAGGTTTTATTAAACAAACTATATTCACAAGTCCAAAAAAATACATAACCGTAGAAAAGCTAACGATCACAATTCGTGATACGCCGAATCTTCGCTTCTAAAATGTTGGTGCCTCATGGGCGAAGCAATGTGAGAAGGAATGGGCGTATAGGAGTTGGGGGGTGGCGGGCCGAAGTGGGAAATGGGGACATTGTTGCGTATTAGTGTCTGACCAACCATTAAAATATGAACACTCTGGCAGCTCCATTGGCTGGGAACAAACCACACGCGTGTGCTCATCTAAACTGCCATCAGAACCCTTGTTGACAGCATCCAAAATTAGATGCTCCGTAAGCCTCTCGTCCATTTTGGACAGTTTGTCCACTATGTAGTGTCCAAAGCCCTGCAACGCAGGGCTCACATTGTTCGTTAACGCCTGTTTGGCCAGGGTCAAAAGTTCAAGGGAGACATCCGAGGTGGCTTTACGCTTCCTTGAACCTTGCCTAACTTCAGTCTGCGCAGGTGCAGCCTCCACAATTTGACTCGTAGAGCAGTCCTGTGCACTGTCCTGTGCACTGTCCTCCTGGGGAGAATAAAAAATGAAGTTATTAACCTGAAAATAAAAAGGTAAACCACCCTAACTGCATTCAAACTATATATTCGTATACATGCGAAAATGTTGTAATATATTATATTAGTAATATCATTCTTAACATTCCCATTTATTTATTATTTTTCACTCCACTGTTCTGACTACTAGGGGAACCTGATTATCATTTTAGGGTCAAAATAGTGTCACCAAGAATATTTATCTGCAGCTGGAAGCGAAACTATTTTCAATTAGTTTAGATGTTATGGGTTATGAAGTTCGCCATATAATACTTGACTGTGACAGGGTTACTTTTGTGTACAGGAAAATGTTATAACTTCAAATTGATGGTATAATCTGAAGGATAAAAGAGAAAATGCTGATAAATTATATCTAATTATGGGACACATTGGTGAACCTATGGTGCAGAGAGGTACTTACTTGTTGCCCTTGAGAGTCCTGCTCGACGAGGTTCTCTGATGTCTGTTCCACAGGTGCCAACGAGCGAAAACACATAGATTTCCGTGGCTCCTCTTGGTCCCTCAGAAAATTCAGATGCTCATAGTACCAGAGCTTCGGCACGTACACCTCTTCCATTGAAGCACCAGACTTGGAAGTGTGCAGGACCTTGTTAAGCTCCTTCCTCCACACCATGCGCAGCGCCTGAATTTTCTTCTTAATAACCGCTTCATTGGCTTGCTCCTCAGGTGCATGGAGGTGGTAAAATTCTATGAGCTTTGAATATCCCTCCTTCCTCTTTTCCCTGTTGCAATACTCTGGAGATTTAATCTTCCAGAGGCAGGGAAAAGACTGGTAGAGCTCTATGAAATTACGGATAAACACGTGATTAGACATCTGAAAAATAACAAAAAAAAAAGTTTAGGCATTTCACAAAGTACTTTAAAACAGCAACGGCGATAGGGGGACAAACAAAAATGTTAAAAAAAAAAAAAAAAAAAAAAAATTCAGACGTGCAAACGCCACTCCAAAAACAGCAGGCAGTGTTCCACGCCCCATACATTGTTCCATCTGCCACGCCCTAGCCCACCATAACTGCTCATGCTGACCATACATTGTTCCATCTGCCACGCCGTAGCCCACCAGCCACAACAGCGTACCATCCGCTTCAGTGGCGGAACGTAGCGCTCATGTCGACCATACATCGCTCCATCCACCACGCCCAAGCGGTCTTTTCATACCTCGAAGCTGCGGCGCAAAGCGTGGAATGCTCTGGGAAACACACAAAAACCAACGTCCAGGTCCACCAACTGTCCAAGTACAAAGTGAAGAAAGGAAATTTTGAAAGCTGTGAGGTGGTGTCGGGAACAATAGCACTCAGGTGACAAATTTTCCAAGCAATTGTGTGCACATAACCTATGGCCTATCAGCACACTCTTTAGCAGCACAACACGCCCCTAGTGAACAACGTCACGCACAGATTATGCAATATGTGCTCTGAATTGTCTCTGAATTGTCTTGTGTGACATGACCGGTACGGCTGTCCCATACGACTTCTACATCGCAAATACGTCATGAAATTATCGCTCCAGCGCCGTGCATTGCGAAGTGTGACCGCAGTGTACGACGCTGGAGCGGTAATCGAGCGACGATGGAACGTCACGAATCGTGCCGTCGTAGCGATGAAAATGCCACTGTGTGACGGTACCCTAAGTGAAGGATTTAAGATAATAATCTCTAGCTTTTTGGAATGTCTATATATGAGAAAGGGATGGTTACCTTTGTTATAAATTGCTAGGAAAACAGATGTATTGAGATTGACTTGGCCTTTGTAACTAGAGATTAGAAAGATCATGTAAGTATAGCAGTCCATGGGTATAGGGTATATGGTCAGTAAAAATGAGTCAAGTTAACTTTCAAAAGTAATGGAATGCACATAAGGTATTGTAAGAGGTAGTTAGACCACAATGATACTTATCCTGTTCTGTATAAAAGAAAAAAATAAGTTTTGTGGATGCTACATCTAAAATATACTGTATGGGGCACATACCATAGGGAAGGCAGCTGGCATGTGGCTCCCACCCTACTAACATAGTAACATAGTTATTAAGGTTGAAGGAAGACCCCAAAGTCCATCTAGTTCAACCCATAGCCTAACCTAACATGCCCTAAAATCTTGATCCAGAGGAAGGCAAAAAAAACCCATGTGGCAAAGAGTAAGCTCCACATCGGGGGAAAAAAATCCTTCCCGACTCCACATACGGCAATCAGACTAGTTCCCTGGATCAACGCCTTATCAAGGAATCTAATATATATACCCTGTAACATTATACTTCTCCAGAAAGGTATCCAGTCTCCTCTTAAATTTTAGTAATGAATCACTCATTACAACATCATACGGCAGAGAGTTCCATAGTTTCACTGCTCTTACAGTAAAGAATCCGCGTCTGTTATTATGCTTAAACCTTCTTTCCTCCAGACGTAGAGGATGCCCCCTTGTCCCTGTCTCAGGTCTACGAGTAAAAAGATCATCAGAAAGGTCTTTGTACTGTCCCCTCATATATTTATACATTAACATAAGATCACCCCTTAGTCTTCGTTTTTCCAAACTAAACAGCCCCAAGTGTAATAACCTATCTTGGTATTGCAGACCCCCCAGTCCTCTAATAACCTTGGTCGCTCTTCTCTTCGTCCGCTCTAGTAGCAGTAGAAAAGTCAGAGAAGGCATTAGCTATTGCAGAGGGATATAGCAGTAGTATTGCAGATCCTTAAGTGAAGGTAGACAGTACCTGTGTCCTTTTTTAGTGACCGCTTCAGTGTGGAGGCAAGGAGCACTGTGTGCTGGCCATAGCATCTAACACCATTTCTTATAATCTGACATTTTTTGTTTTGTTCAAACCTCTTGTTTCGCTACCCAATCACTGCAACACCATCTCACTTTCACAAGCCGTCTCAGGATGCACACCAGATAACGCTATATAGTAATTTCATATGTAGAATACTTGAGAATTAAACATGTATCTGTTTTCGTTTGTTTACTGTTCTCTTGATTTTGATTATATGTAATAACAAAAAAAGCATAGATTACAGATTGTCTTCCAAACGAAGGCTTGTGCCTGAGCCAAAACGTTGGAAACCATTCTCTTGCAAAAGATATATATATAAAAAAAAAAAACTTTGCAAGCCACAGTTCTATCTTCACTTTTTTGGAGTGTGCCGGGGTTAGATCTTTTGTAGCATCCTGTAGTTTCTCTTGCATCATGAGTTTGTATCCAAAATGTCTCAACTGTGAGGAGTCTGAATTTATTTACATCCTTAACTGTTTAAAAGAGGTCAAAATTCCTACTAGGGACAAAACTCAAGCCTTTGTTCAAAATATCCACTTATACTTACGCCAACAATTCGAAGTCTAAGGACACTGGACTGATCTAAAATCTCCTACATCTATTCCTTGTGGGATAACCTCTCCAATGATCTTCCTCTACTTCTCCTGCCCCCTCTCCTGACCCACCTGCACTTTTTGGAATAGTTTTTTTTGGAATTGCTGCTGGTTTCAATGGTGGTACAAATTATGACAGAATTCACCTCCAGGTCCTTTTTCTGTTACATTCAGGAAAGTTAACTGATTTGTTTTATACCAGATCTATTTTGAAAGATCATACTTCAAGACGTGTATCTGGTACCAGAGTCCTGCATTTAGCTTTTCTTAAATGTATAGACTTTATTTTTAGCCTATTGTGCCTTTTGAAAGTTTAGATTTATTTTTTTATTTTAATAATTTGGTCCTGAAGAGACTTAATATTCTCAGTCATTTGTTTGGAAAAATTAGAAGTCAGATCTAGATTTAGCTAAATCTGCATTGGTATATTCACTGCTGGACTTCAGATTGTTTAAGCGAGATTCTTCATGTGATTTAAACTCATGGAGCTCATCACACTGAGATGCAATGCAATAACATTTAGTGAGGAAATCCTCTGAAAAAATATATGTTAATCTTTTTAATTTGTAAACACGTGGGATCAACGCTCCAAGTATTTCTTGAGGGTGTTGTGATCCCAACAAGTGCGTTATTTCTGGCTTTGAAGTTTTTTTTTCCAAGACACATGAATGCGTTTCATTTCGGGATATTCAGTATCCCTGTCTTACAGGTTCGTTAAACACCCTGAGCAAGTTTAGCGACGCAAGAGTCCAATAGTGTAGCAATAATGGGTCACAACTGATTAGATAGAACAATTGCACACGCCATACAAGTTGTAACAGTGACAATGTAGTTCATGGGATTATGAAAAAAAAAAACAATAACCAATGTTAAATGAGCATGCGTATCATGATAAAAATAAACTGAATCAAGTTGGTTGCATGCATACAGCATGCGGAGCTCACCACTACAACAAATGGATGACAGCCAGAGAGCTTCCATCACAGCAAGTGTGCCCCCATGAGGCTAGGTATGACTATGCGCAGGTGGTTGCCGATCCCAGTTTTGAGAGCAGCCAAAGTAAAAAGAAAGGTAATGAGGCAAGGTGCACCGCCACAATACAGATGATTCTATAAATGATATCTAGTATCATACGGGGTGCAAGCGAGTGATAAAACAACTATGTCCAATATGAAGTGCACTTCCCCTGACGAAGCCCTCTTTCAAAGGGCGATACGCGTGGGGCTGCATTGGCCCCTCGCCTGCCTGCCTCTCCACGGACTTCATATTGGAGTTCACCTTGCTCTGCGGTAACCCCTGCGCTAGTATATTCTGGGTGTTTGTTGGTGGTGTGACTTTTGGGCTTTTTGCCCTCCGTTCACCTCCTGTACCTTGGGATTTCACCCTTGGGTTAATCTATATTGCATTTATACTAGCGTCCCATGAGCCATATATGCATTGGGTACCGTTCAGGTGGCTACTTGCCCCATGCTGGTTAGCTTGGTGTTTCTCCATAATTACCATTTATGATTGCCACTTAGTCCTTTATATGCAGGCAGGGGTATAATACTTTGTATGTACATATCATTGTATTTACTGTTTACCTTTTTTCTGGCATGGACGGGGTCTTTTGTCTGTTTTTAAATATGTTTTATTAGTGTGTTTCAATAAAATCCTGTGTTTTTTCTAAACATTATGCTTTATTGTGACTACGTGGTGTGCATAATTGGAGTGATACTGGTTTCCTTGTTCATTTAACACAGCCAAAGTAAAAAAGCGCACCATCATACCAGAAATGTGTCAGTCATTTTGTTCTGCTTTCATTCATGGCCTGACATGCCTCAGTTTTTTTTATTTTTATTTTTTTAATTCACCGGTTTGGAGTGCAGGATGGAATCCCTTTCTTCATTCATTGACTTCTACTCTGTAGCTGTTGTGTTTCTGACTACTTTATTACCCTGTTAATTTACCAAAAAGTCCACAAGAAATCTACAATATAGGCACTTCATTAGTCATAATTTTCACTTTATTGATCCAATAAGGTTCGAGATACAGAAGAGATCCAATAAAAGATTGAGTTTTATTTAATAAAAATAAAAAATGGTACAAGTGCAGAGTATGTCACAATAAGGGATATCTACAAGAATCGGAATAATAACAGCGGATATACCCAGGAAAGGAAATAGGCAAACATATAGCAATTTTGGTAATATATAGATATAAATAGAAATAGTCAATAAGAGGAAATTCCAAAAATTGATAATTTATTATAACAAGTGTTATCTCATCATGCTCTATATGTACATCAGCTGGTATAGCAAGTGTACCGCGATAAACTGGTTATTAGTATTGATTTATCACCCAATATGAATAGATATTACCATAGCTGAATAACTTTCCATTGCACATAATGTCCACGGCATAACAAAATCTAGTATGGTAAAGAAGGTTTTTGCGGTGATTGATATCCCGCAATATGCTATTATTATATACCTTAAAATTACATCTACCAGATACAAAGGTTATACAAATGGCTGTAAACGGGGGAAGAAAAACATAAAGGAGCTAGTGCTCTGTGCATTTATCATCTTGTATCAGCCGATTACCATGTAAATGTCCCCTCATTAGAAGTAACTAGATCACAATATCCGCCATTGTAATTTAGGGTGCCGTGCAGAAATAAAGTGCAGTGCCGTGCATCAATGCCAATACCTGTGGGCTCTGTATATCCTTACTGTCCCGAGTCCTGCTGTAGCGATATCCCTTCACCCCGACGCGCATTTCGCCGCCAGCTTCTTCCGGGGGCGTGTCGGGGTGAGGGACAGCTGACTCTTTATCATTGGTTCCAGCCAATCAGCTGATATCTCTGCGGTGTGACACATACGGCGCATGTCAACATCGCCTCTCTCGCTAAAAAGATCTTCCCATTTCCGCTTGTGACGCGCAGATCGCCCGCTTGTCTGTGTAAGCGTCATAGGAAGATCGCGAGCAGAGGACGACTGCGCATGCGCTCCGTCAATGCCGCAGATACAGCTATGAGCTAATGTCAGAAGAAAGTGGGAGGACAGACTACGTGATTGCAAATATCAAAATATAGGAAAAGAAAAATGACATCCATTATTTATGGGCTGAGAGAAGTGCAGTTAATAGTGGTGAGGTGATAGTAAGAATTAATATAGATAAAAAAGTGCAAAGATTATATTATCGTTGCTGTGTATAAAAATTAATTACCTAGGAAAGCAAATATATTGTGTGATGCGAATACGGCTCAGAGGGGCCCATATAATAGAAACCTTGAACCGATAACAAAAGTGCTAAATACCAATATATTAATAGTAATAATAAGTACTAAAGTGCTCATAGTATACAGTATTACAATTTAATTAAATTAATTATCACACCATTCTAAAAAGGCGAAGGGTGGTGTATAAATAAGAGTAGGTGATTAAACGTGAATATATACCTACACACATTGATAATAATGCTACGGTATATTCTAAAAGGATACCATATATAACTAGTAGAAAATGTGCAGTGGTACACGTGTGTGTGTGTGTGTGTGTATATGTATATATAGATAGATAGATAGATAGATAGATAAAAACAGCACAAGCTCACCAACGGGTGCCAAGCCTTCCAGGCAGGACAGTCCACTCATCCACCCAAGTATCATAGAGATTAGAAAAAGGAAGGCAGCACTCCAATATTTGCAAAGGTGAAAAAAGCTGTGACGTTTATTTCAGACCCACATCTTCATACGACGTTTCGGCTCACACTGAGCCTTTCTCAAGCAGTGGGAGGTTACAATTCATATGTTTATATACATGTGATTCACAATTATTTGCATACCATATAGCCATACAAGTGTTTGCAGTGTTAATTAGAGGTTAATTCATTTCATAAGTGTTTGTTTAATATACAAAGTGCATTGTGCTAAAGTGCTGTTTATGGACTATTTAGACTCCATTACTCCTCCCATGATTTACTTCCAACTTATTACGTTCTCATATAACAAGATATTGCCATCATAGTTCATATTTACCAGTATCATTAACGTTTTTAGCGCTTACCCCACCAAATGAACGAGACCCACATGGAGGACTGCATGGATGCCAGTCTCGGCGTTCTCTATACTCTACTGCGCATGTCTGAATATTAACTTCCTGGTGTGCGAGTCAGTGAGATTGCGCCTGCGCATAGGTGCCTTGTCAGCGCCGCTCCACCATCTTAGTTGTGGCATTCCACTTCATGTTACTTATTATTTAGCGCTTCTGCGCTGGACACAATATTTGCCACACTGCACCTCCTATATATGGCTATTACGTTAATAATGATATTAATAGCATTGGTCTGATGATTTTTTCACAGAATTTTTATTACTTATATGATTCACTCTTGGCTAGCAGGAAAATACCTTGTTCAGGCTATCTCCCACTGCCAATGAGCCTCTGCATTGATCCATGTCCTTCTCAGGTCACATGATCACTGCAGCAGGACCCATATGAGTGTATCTTAATTACAACTAAATAAAGGAAGTATTACTTAGACCAAATTAGTTGAAATTTATTTTATTAACGCCATATTTATACATTATTCTCATTTTAATCTCACTGGCCAGCAGACCAAAAAATATTTTACATATATATATATATATATATATATATATATATATATATATATATATATATATATATACCGTATATACTCGAGTATAAGCCGACCCGAGTATAAGCCGACCCCCCTAATTTTGCCACAAAAAACTGGGAAAACTTATTGACTCGAGTATAAGCCTAGGGTGGAAAATGCAACAGCTACCGGTGAATTTCAAAAATAAAAATAGATGCTCCATACTGTTCATTATGGCCCCATAGCTGTGCCATATAGTGCTCTGCACCATTATTGCCCCATAGCTGTGCCATACAGTGCTCTGCACCATTACTGCCCCATAGCTGTGCCATATAGTGCTCTGCACCATTATTGCCCCATAGCTGTGCCATACAGTGCTCTGCACCATTACTGCCCCATAGCTGTGCCATATAGTGCTCTGCACCATTACTGCCCCATATGTCATGATCTCTGCAGGCAGAGATCATAGCAAGCCTATAGAGGGACAAGCTCTCGGAAGATGGAACTATACTGACCATGAACTAAGCCTGCCGCGCAACTAGAAATAGCCAGGTAGCATTTCCTATTTATAGCTAGATGCCCAGCTCTGGCCTAAGACCTAAATAGCTAGCAGAGGGAAATATAAGACCTGGCTCACCTCTAGAGAAATATTCCAAAGAAGACAGTAGCCCCCCACATATAATGACGGTGAGTTCAGATGAAACAACAAACGCAGCAGGAAAATAGTCTTAGCAAATTTGAGGTCCGCTTACTAGATAGCAGAAGACAGATAGTATACTTTCATGGTCAGCAGAAAAACACTAACAAAACACCATCCAGAGATTACCTTAAACTCTGGCATTAACTCATAACGCCAGAGTAGCAATCCCTGATCGACGAGAGCTTTCCAGACACAGTAACAAAACTTCAGCTGTGAACTGGAACAAATAGGCAAAAACAAAACATGGACAAAAGTCCAACTTATCTAGTAGTTGTCTAGAAGCAGGAACAAGCACTGAGAGGCATCAGATAACATTGTTGACCGGCAAGAAACCACCAGAGAAATGAGCTTAAATAGCGACACCCACTACTGATGGAATCAGGTGAAACAGGAAAGAGGATGACAAGTCCAATTCCACAAGCGGCCACCGGGGGAGCCCAGAATCCAAATTCACAACACCCATAGCTGTGCCATATAGTGCTCTGCACCATTATTGCCCCATAGCTGTGCCATACAGTGCTCTGCACCATTACTGCCCCATAGCTGTGCCATATAGTGCTCTGCACCATTATTGCCCCATAGCTGTGCCATACAGTGCTCTGCACCATTACTGCCCCATAGCTGTGCCATACAGTGCTCTGCACCATTACTGCCCCATAGCTGTGCCATACAGTGCTCTGCACCATTACTGCCCCATAGCTGTGCCATATAGTGCTCTGCACCATTACTGCCCCATAGCTGTGCCATATAGTGCTCTGCACCATTACTGCCCCATAGCTGTGCCATACAGTGCTCTGCACCATTACTGCCCCATAGCTGTGCCATATAGTGCTCTGCACCATTACTGCCCCATAGCTGTGCCATATAGTGCTCTGCACCATTACTGCCCCATAGCTGTGCCATACAGTGCTCTGCACCATTACTGCCCCATAGCTGTGCCATACAGTGCTCTGCACCATTACTGCCCCATAGCTGTGCCATACAGTGCTCTGCACCATTACTGCCCCATAGCTGTGCCATATAGTGCTCTGCACCATTACTGCCCCATAGCTGTGCCATACAGTGCTCTGCACCATTGCCCCATAGCTGTGCCATATAGTGCTCTGCACCGTCCATTATTGCCCCATAGCTGTGCTGCTGCTGCTGCAATAAAAATAATAAAACACATACTCACCTGTCTTGCTTGCAGCTTCTCGGCGCCATCTTCCCGGCGTCTCCCTGCACTGACTGATCAGGCAGAGGGCGGCGCGCACACTATATGCGTCATCGCGCCCTCTGCCTGCAGTCAGTGAGGAGAGAGAGACGCCGGGAAGATGGAGACAGCGCCCGGCGTGTGGAACGCGGACAGGTGAATATGACATACTTACCTGCTCCCGGCGTCCCGCTCCTTCCCCCTGCCTGTGTTCGGTGCCGCAGCCTCTTCCTCTGTCAGCGGTCACCGGCACCGCTTCATTAGAGAAATGAATAGGCGGCTCCACCCCTATGGGAGGTGGAGCAGCCTATTCATTTCTCTAATGAGCGGTCCCACGTGACCGCCCAGGGGAAGAGGCTGCTGCACCCGGAGACCGTGGGACGGGCAGGGGGAGCGCCAGGATCGCCGGGACTAGGTAAGTATGCCTCAGCGCCCTCTCCCCCTCACCCGCCGACCCTGCCACAGACCGTGACTCGAGTATAAGCCGAGGGGGCACTTTCAGCCCAAAAATTTGGGCTGAAAATCTCAGCTTATACTCGAGTATATACGGTATATATACATATACGATTACCACAAATTGTACCATATTTTTTGTTTATTAATTTTTATTTTTTTATTTATTATGTCCTCCTCTGTGGATTTCTTCCATATATCAGTAGGGCAGGGGCCTTTTTGTCGAGGATGGAGTCGTATCTAAAAATACAAACAAAACACTTAGTAAAAATGAAACAATAGAATAGTCCACATTCCATATATTCCATATATATCCAACAGTGTAAAAACACCAAATTTGAAGAACACATAATTTTAAGACTTTTTTCCATATTAATGAATTTTAAACTATACATTTAAGCCTCTTGGCTTCAGTGTGTCCAACTCATAAATCCAACGCAATTCCAATTTTTTCAATAGGTATGCTCTGTCCCCCCCTCTTCTTTGGACAGGGACTCTGTCTATAATTCTAAATTTCAAGTCCTTTTCCGTGTGATTAAAGTCCAAGAAGTGTTTTGAGACTGGCAAGTCCTGTCTTTTCTTTCTTATCGTATGCCTATGATTATTCATACGTGTTTTAAGCTCACACGTTGTCTCCCCAATATACCACAATTTGCAAGGGCATTCCAATAGGTAGATGACATAGTCTGAGTCACATGTGACATATTCCTCAATTGTATATTGTTTATTTGTTACTGGGTGGCTAAACTTGGATCCCTTTATCATATGTTTACAATTCACGCATGATAGACATGGGAAGCTACCATGCTGTTTTACACCTGTTATAGTGGTTTGACCAACAGCCTTTAGGGGGCCGATATCCGATTTAACTATCTGGTCTTTAAGATTTTTGCTTCTCCGATATGAGAAGAGTGGAGGTTCCCTAAATTCTTTAATTTTTGGTAGGCACTTTCCCAGCATACCCCAATGTCTTCTAATCACTTCTGCAATGGGCCCACTTTCTTCCGTATATGTTGTGACAAATGGTATTCTTTTTAACACTTTTTTGCTGTACTGTTTTTAAGCAACTCCCTTCTATTTCTTTTTAGGGTATTGTCTTTTACTCTATTTAACAATTCCTTCGGATATCCTCTCTCCAAGAATTTTTTTGTTAAGCCATCTATTACTTCCTCAATCTCATTTTCATTTTTAACAATTCTACGGACCCTCAACAGTTGGCTAAGAGGAATTGATCTTACCATACTGCGAGGGTGTTGGCTATCAAATACCAAGAGGTTATTCCTATCTGTCTCTTTAACGAACAGGGTTGTTGTCAACTCCCCATTCTCTTGCTTTATCAGTACATCTAAAAATTGTATACTGGACTTTGAAGAGGTTAATGTGAACTTAATTGTTTCATCAATTTCATTTAGATACTCATGGAAAGTGTTGAGTTCTTTTTCTGTACCTGTCCATAGGAGGAAGATGTCGTCTATGTATCACCACCACACCAACACATGTTGGAAGTGGTGGGACACATAGACGAGATCCTCCTCCAGTACACTCATTACAAGGTTAGCATAAGCGGGGGCCATACTGGCCCCCATTGCTGTTCCGCGTTGTTGCGCATAAAATGTGTCGCCAAAGAGGAAGTAGCTCCGCCTCAAAATAATTTCCAATAATTTTAATATAATTTCTTTACCATCCACAGACACTTCAGTTGTATTTAGCTTCTTTTCTATAGCTTTTAACCCAGATTGGTGTTATTGATGTATATAGAGAGATGACATCATAAGATGCCATAATCACCTCCCCTTTTAATTTCACGTTTTCCAATTTGTTCAAAAAATCTGTCGTGTCTTGGATGTAAGATTTGCTTTCTTTGGCTATCGGATTGAGGATTCTATCAAGAAATGTTCCTATCCCACTAAACACTGAGTCCACCCCCGACACTATAGGGCGTCCCGGGGGGTCCCTCAGTGACTTATGGATTTTTGGGGTAATGTATAGTACTGGCGTTCTTGGCAATTCAACATATAAGTAATCCATGAGTTCTTGATCAATTATTTTTCTATTAACTGCATCTTCTAGACATTTCTTAATTTCCGCCATAATGCTGAATTTAGGGTCCCCCTCTAGTTTTTGATACACTTTTTCATCTCGCAATTGGCTATTAATTTCTGCTATATATTTATGCCTGTCCATGATGACGACCGCACCCTTATCTGCAGGTTTAATGATGAGGTCGCCATCATGGACAAGTTCCTGCAACGCTTTAGATTCCTCAACCGTCATATTGGGATGTTTAAATTTTTTTATTGCCCCTTTCCTTATTTCCTCAATCTCCTCTCTTACAGCTTTTTCGAAAGCATTAATTACTGCTGAATTGACCGGTGGCGTAAATTCACTACGTTTTTTAAGTTCCAAAGATCTAGAATTAAATTCGCTTTCCCCCTCCATGGTTTTTGTATCCTTATTCTGAAACCACTCCTTTAATTTTATGGATCTAAAAAACCTCTCCAAATCTATTTGTAAATTGAACCAATTAGTATGTGCACATGGAGAGAAAGAGAGTCCCTTGCTCAGGATAGAGACCTGTGCTGGGGAGAGTACCTTGTCAGAAATATTGATTACGAGGTCTGCTCCCGCTTCTTGTTGGCTGCCTGTCTCTGGGGCTGTGATCTGTTTTTCTCCGGTTTTCTTTTGTTCCCGGTGGTGCCGCTTGCCTCCTCTCCTCTTGCGCTTGATGCTCCTTCTTGTGTCTTTTCCTGGTCTATAAGAAAAATCAACATTATATAGCTGCCCAGTTCTTTCATCACCATATCGTTTTTGCCCATGGCCACCTTTCTTTTTCCATATGGGTTTATTTTCTCTCTGCCATGTATAGATATTCCCTGCTTCATAATCTTCTAAATCTCTATTCCACTTTTTCCTTTTGATTTCTTCCAAATCATTACGTAATTTAATACTTTCTTTGTCAACTTTTTCTTTAAAAATATTCCATTCTTCAATTGTTGTTAATAATTTAATCTTGCATTCAAATCCTTCTATATTCTGTTGTAATTTTTTGATTTCCTCTTGCAAAAATTCAATATTTAACAAAATAGTGTCCATGGCATACTTATTGGATAACATAACAAAACGTGCACAGTATATGGCGTTACTTTGAAATAAATTTGGGCGTATACTTGATCTTAAGCCTCTTGGAATTTTACCTTCTTTATAATATTGGCCTAAGGTTATCATGTGCAACTGCAGATTAATCATACGTTTGACATCACTTTCATACTTGCGTTTAAGTTCTAATGTGGATGGTGTTTTCAAAAAAATTGCCTCTCCATCAAGTCCACCAAGTATGCGCTCTTCATCCTCTGGTGTGTATTTAAACACTCCATGTTCCATGGTTTTCTCCTCCATGGAACAAAAAAATGGCTTCAGAATAAATAATTGTAATGTTAATATCTTAATATAGCTGTGCACGTATATCCGGACAAAAATAGATACAAAAAAAGATGAAAACAGCACAAGCTCACCAACGGGTGCCAAGCCTTCCAGGCAGGACAGTCCACTCATCCACCCAAGTATCATAGAGATTAGAAAAAGGAAGGCAGCACTCCAATATTTGCAAAGGTGAAAAAAGCTGTGACGTTTATTTCAGACCCACATCTTCATAGGACGTTTCGGCTCACACTGAGCCTTTCTTAAGCAGTGGGAGGTTACAATTCATATGTTTATATACATGTGATTCACAATTATTTGCATACCATATAGCCATACAAGTGTTTGCAGTGTTAATTAGAGGTTAATTCATTTCATAAGTGTTTGTTTAATATACAAAGTGCATTGTGCTAAAGTGCTGTTTATGGACTATTTAGACTCCATTACTCCTCCCATGATTTACTTCCAACTTATTACGTTCTCATATAACAAGATATTGCCATCATAGTTCATATTTACCAGTATTATGAACTATGATGGCAATATCTTGTTATATGAGAACGTAATAAGTTGGAAGTAAATCATGGGAGGAGTAATGGAGTCTAAATAGTCCATAAACAGCACTTTAGCACAATGCACTTTGTATATTAAACAAACACTTATGAAATGAATTAACCTCTAATTAACACTGCAAACACTTGTATGGCTATATGGTATGCAAATAATTGTGAATCACATGTATATAAACATATGAATTGTAACCTCCCACTGCTTAAGAAAGGCTCAGTGTGAGCCGAAACGTCGTATGAAGATGTGGGTCTGAAATAAACGTCACAGCTTTTTTCACCTTTGCAAATATTGGAGTGCTGCCTTCCTTTTTCTAATATATATATATATATATAGTATGTGTGTGTACATATACACTCTCCCTGCCCCTGACGGATTATTATTTAAAACAGTCAAGTAGTAAATTGTCATAAACATCCCATAGTTATATGCAGTTCTAATATTAATTCTTGAATCAAGTCCATTTCTTATGATGTAATCTTGCTGGAAGCATCATCATATGAGTCTAAAGCCGAACTGAAGAAATATAACACCCGCACTGCCGTAGTTGGTTAGACCCTTGTGACTCAGGGGTGTATGCAATGTACCGTATATGCCTTTTGTCAGGAAAAAACAGCAATCGCCATGAGCATTCCACCTGGGTGCTGCTTCAGAGAAAAAACAGTTCATATAGAAGTATCCAAAAGGAAAAAAGTGAGAGCGCACTCACCGGTGGTGAACTTCAGAGATTTATTTACACATAGTTACGTGATGCAGGGAGGGTGGTGAACACACAGGATGACAGCTGTTTCGTGCTATGCAGCACTTCGACAGGTCCAATGACGAGGGGGGAGGAAGCCCAGCCTTTTAAACTACAAAAGTCTCTGGCCCCTCCTCACTCCTTCCTCGTCTTGGTGGATAATTAGCCACAGTCTGGAAAAAAGTGAGTATAACAGTGAAATGACATTTAAAAGATTAAAAACAATGATAATGGAGCGCCCCCCACACCGCCGCAGGGCCGAGGGGTACCCGGAGCCGGGCCTCTAGGTCTCAGTCCTGGGGTTGTCACGGTGGCTAGACCCGGTCCGTGGCCCTGTCCGTCAGTGGGGGGACGTCCGGTGAAGTAGGTGCTGTTAACGGTGGTGTAGCGGTGCAATAAGTGGTGTTGTAGCGGTGCAGTTGTGGGGTGCAGGTCGCGGTAAATAACGAGGACACCAGGTTGCAGTCTCTTTACCTCTTTACTGGAGATCTCTTGGTCCTCAGTCCGGAATCTGGCCCACCAGGCTGCGCAAGTCCGGCCGGTCCAATGGCACCTCCAGAGTTCTCCTCACAGGTGGAAATCAGTGCCTTCCTTCTTAGCGCTGTGTGTTGTAGTCCTTCCCTGCTGTGCTCACGGAAAGTACCCCACAACTGTTGTGTCTGTTTCTTAAGTTCCCTCACAACTCGATTAGATGTTCCTCTCTTATTCCGTCCCTCCCTGGTATTCAGGTTGGAACGGCACCCGTTTGTCAGGTAGGCCTGGAGTTCTTCCGGGACCCTAGAGACGCCCCTCTCCCGCAATTGCCCCCCAAGACTTCATAGGTGATATGTGGTAGACAGCCCGCCTGAGACTGACTGTCCTGCCGCTGTTTGGAGTATGGCTTAAAGCTGTATATTATTCCACTCCCTCGGCGTTCCGGCCACCGGTAATGCGCCTCAGCAAGGTGCTGCCTCTTTCAACAAAACCCCTGCTGGTATTCTCCGTCTGCTTGATCTCGTTTCTCACTCAGCACAATCTATCTCGCTTCTAGTCCTTTCTTGGGCACCGCCGCTATGCTGAGCAGGCACGGTCCCGTTACGTTCTTTCCAATGCCAAGCCTCTGCCAGGGTCCCACCCCTGGCAGAGACCCTACTGTCTCTTCCTCCACAACACCCTCTCTCACTAGGTGTTGCTTCGTTCAATCCAGTCAGCGTTCTCTCTAACTTCCTGCCTGACCCCCAGTTTACCCACTATGGTGGGGAGTGGCCTAATGAATAGCACCCTTAGCTCCCCCCGGAGGCCCAGCTGTGAAACATATTGGTGTCTGTGATACCTGATTGGAGGAACTCCTTCAGTGCCATCGAACGCACCATGGCTCCCCTTAGTGGCGGAGCCACAGTACTGCAACGACCAGGACTCTGGGGCGCTGCACTCCCCCCTGGTTAAACACAGTACTCCGGGACTGGGAAGAAAACAACAATACAGGTTAGCAAAAAGACATACAAATTTGTTGAGTGCAAAACAATAAGCATACTTGAACAGGCTTCCCTTTATGGGAGGTGAGGACACTTTAACGTTACAAAACATAATCAAATATCATAGCAACAGGCTACAATTTACTCTCATTACCCAACCGGGTATTCTACTAAGTGCAAATGCTGGAACAATAAATTAACATTGCCTTTAAGAAACATACACTCTTAGTTTATCAAAGGCCTTCCTATAATCACATTACAGGGCAAGGTAACTCTTCATTCTCCTACTTTTGAACCTGCAGGACCGCCTGTCCCTATGGCACCAGACCTACTGCCTCTCCTTTCTTTTACAGGACCGCCCCGTTCAGCCAGGGCCTACTGCCTTTCTCTACTATACATAGTACAGACATAACATTCCTTTCAGTTTGAGAACATGGAGCCCACTCTGCCTGGCTCCTATAAGGACTCACTCACTAACCCCTACGGGTCTACTTTCTGTCCTTAGTAACGAACTAACTTTCTATGGGGACGCAGGGTTTACCTTCTATCCTCACCTTCATTATTACTTTCTTACGTTTCTATCCATGCAGAACTCTAGTCCACCTCAACAGGCTTTCTGCATCTTTCCTTTTGAAGAACATTATTCAAACTTCACATTTCAAACATATTAAACACATATAACTTTTCATGTAAAACGGTTACATTTCTTGCAAAGCATCATCATGACATTACTGTTCGGAAACAGTATCACTTTCCAAGTTCAATTCTAACCTCCCCTTTAAGAGGAGATCAAGTCTCTCTGAGGTAGCTCTTCTTCTCAGCCTACCAGTCCATACCAGAGCTCCGGAATGGCATCTTCGCAAAGTGTCTTTAACTAAAACCAGTAGGAAGCACCTTTAAGAAGGTGCAAACTATTTACAGGAAAGTTTGAATCATGCACAGTCCATGATTACTGCAGTTTGTGTAACTTTGTGCAAAACTTCTGGAAAACAACAATAGTGACCCCGGGTCAACAAAGGGGTCACCTTTTAAAGTTTACCCTGGACGGGTTTAGCAGCAACAGGAACAAAAGAACAAACAGTAACTATTTACATTTTCATAAAGCAATAAAATCTTACTGGGGTTCTGCAGAAGGCGGCCTCTTATCCGGCCTCACCAGGCCAACAGATCGCACCGGTGAGCCAGGACGCCGTTCCGGTCCCAGTAATGATAAAATCCCTCGCCGGGAGGTCCTCCTTGTCGGCAGGTGCACCCGTCCCTCCGGGGCACGGCAAGGCTGGGCTTCCCGGGGTTCCGCAGGGCCGGACTCTGCTGCTTTCCCCACTGAATCAGCTCCTTCTGGTGTTCCGGCAGCAGCCTGGAGGGCAACGCATCGTTGGACACCTCGGGCAAACCAGCCCGTCTCGCCAGTGTCCCTCCTCCACCTCGTGTAAGTGACGGCGTCTCCCGGCTCCAGGTCACGATCGAGCCTCCCGCTGCAAGGCTCCACCTCCTCCCGATCCACACGGACCTGCAGCGGCTCTCCAATTTCCTGAATCACCCCTCTTCCATACCGGGGGTTAAAGGCCACCACTACACCCCAGTGTGAGGACGGGATCTCTGGAGCGCTGGTCAAGTCAACCTGTTCCGCAGGCTGGGGTCGGCTCCTCCATGCGGCCATCAGACGCCGCAGATGTTCAGCATCTGGTGAAATCTTCAAGTCCGGCGTCGGTGACATGCCTCCAGCCACGGCCGGGTGGGTGGCGACAGGGGACACTGGGGACAGACGGATCTCTGTGGGCTGGCCTAGCCGTGTAAGTACGTGGGCATCGGCCCTCAGCCGGCGGGCTAGCTGTCGGGCCTCGGCCGCAGCCACACGTGCTGCAGACAGCGGCAAAGGAGGTCGACCCATTGGTGGCTCTGCGAGGGTCAGGCCCCGCAGCGTTGGTGTCTCGGAGGCTGTCTCGGGTTGCGCAGCCTCGGGCCGGACCGGTCAGCTCCGCGTGGTGCTCCTGGTGTCGCCATCTTTATTTGTCCTCCAATGTCCTCTTTTCACGGTCTCTTTCGTGGGCGGTCCCGTCCCCATGGTCTCCACCCTCCGACCAGGATCAGGAGGCGGACTTCGGCTGTTGACGGGCACGTCCTCAGGACACAGAAATACTTAGACTGGGCGGCCATTGCTGTTCGCGCTCTCCAGCTTGTCTACGCCCACTCCACGCCCCTCTTCTCTTCCTGCGCTCTCCTCAGCGCTGCAATGGCGGCGGATTTTGGCGGCAAATGGCACAACAGTCTTTTCAATAAAGTACGGTTCAAGTACAGTAAATCACAGTCTCTAGGCACACATGACCTGATTCTTCAGGCTTAAGTAGATCCTGTTCGTGATGCCAAGTTGGAGCGCCCCCCACACCGCCGCAGGGCCGAGGGGTACCCGGAGCCGGGCCTCTAGGTCTCAGTCCTGGGGTTGTCACGGTGGCTAGACCCGGTCCGTGGCCCTGTCCGTCAGTGGGGGGACGTCCGGTGAAGTAGGTGCTGTTAACGGTGGTGTAGCGGTGCAGTTGTGGGGTGCAGGTCGCGGTAAATAACGAGGACACCAGGTTGCAGTCTCTTTACCTCTTTACTGGAGATCTCTTGGTCCTCAGTCCGGAATCTGGCCCACCAGGCTGCGCAAGTCCGGCCGGTCCAATGGCACCTCCAGAGTTCTCCTCACAGGTGGAAATCAGTGCCTTCCTTCTTAGCGCTGTGTGTTGTAGTCCTTCCCTGCTGTGCTCACGGAAAGTACCCCACAACTGTTGTGTCTGTTTCTTAAGTTCCCTCACAACTCGATTAGATGTTCCTCTTATTCCGTCCCTCCCTGGTATTCAAGTTGGAACGGCACCCGTTTGTCAGGTAGGCCTGGAGTTCTTCCGGGACCCTAGAGACGCCCCTCTCCCGCAATTGCCCCCCAAGACTTCATAGGTGATATGTGGTAGACAGCCCGCCTGAGACTGACTGTCCTGCCGCTGTTTGGAGTATGGCTTAAAGCTGTATATTATTCCACTCCCCCGGCCACCGGTAATGCGCCTCAGCAAGGTGCTGCCTCTTTCAACAAAACCCCTGCTGGTATTCTCCGTCTGCTTGATCTCGTTTCTCACTCAGCACAATCTATCTCGCTTCTAGTCCTTTCTTGGGCACCGCCGCTATGCTGAGCAGGCACGGTCCCGTTACGTTCTTTCCAATGCCAAGCCTCTGCCAGGGTCCCACCCCTGGCAGAGACCCTACTGTCTCTTCCTCCACAACACCCTCTCTCACTAGGTGTTGCTTCGTTCAATCCAGTCAGCGTTCTCTAACTTCCTGCCTGACCCCCAGTTTACCCACTATGGTGGGGAGTGGCCTAATGAATAGCACCCTTAGCTCCCCCCGGAGGCCCAGCTGTGAAACATATTGGTGTCTGTGATACCTGATTGGAGGAACTCCTTCAGTGCCATCGAACGCACCATGGCTCCCCTTAGTGGCAGAGCCACAGTACTGCAACGACCAGGACTCTGGGGCGCTGCAATAAATAGGAACAATATAACCACAAGCAGTATAAATCACATTTAAACAGGAACTTTTTTACAAAAAGACAGACATATCTATTTTTTCATTGAACCCTATTGGTCCGGATGCGTCTGCACACAAAATCCACCTAGCTTCGTTACACAGCAACATACGATGTAAGTCACCGCCGTCTTGCGGCAAGGAGACTTTTTCTATTCCTGCAAACCGTAGTGCCTGATCATTACCATCATGGTGCTCTTTTATATGTTTTATTAAACGAGGGACTCCTTTTCCTGTGCGTATTGAATTTAGATGTTCTCTAAAACACAAACAGTGGCCGAATTGTCTTGCCAATGTAAAAAAACCCACATGGGCAATACAAAATGTATACCACATGTGGTGTTCTGCAAGAGAGAAAATCTCGTACTGTATGCATTATTGGGCCGATTTTTAGAGAGGTACCTGTTAGATGATAACAACAAAAGTTGCAATGTCCGCATCTAAAGTTGCCTTTGGGGGCCGCAGTTTGTAACCAATTATTTCGGGGGGAGACCACTCGGTTACGGACTAAGGAATCTCCTATATTTCTGCTACGGCGACAGGCAAATAACTGACCCCTTTCTGTCATTTCTTTTAGGACAGGGTCCTGACAAAGAATCTGCCAGTGTTTTCTAATTGCAGTTCTGATTTGTGTGTCCATTGGTCCGTATTTAAAACAGAAGACAATTTTTTTTTCTTTTTTTGTCCTTTGCTTTATTAACGTTTTCTTCTTTTGCCTGTTCTAATGCTGTATTTAAAATAGAGTGGGGGTAACCTCTATTTATGAATCTTTTATAGAGTTCTTGGGACTGCTTCTGAACCTGCGGCACTACTGTTTATTCTTTTAACCCTCAAGAATTGACTATAGGGTAAAGCTTTCTTTATATACGGTGGATGGGCACTGTTGAAGTGTAGCAGGGCATTAGAGGAAGATGGTTTTCGGTGAACCTCTGTGTGTAAACTTCCCGTAATCACATCAAGGAACGTCAAATCCGATCCTCCAAATTGGTGAGTGAACTTCATGTTCATGGTGTTGGACTGTTCCAGGTACTCCACAAAATGAGTGAAAGAAACCTGGTCCCCATCCCACACCACGAACATGTCATCCACGAATCTGATGTAGAATTTCATATGTTTCAAATTGTATTTGAGGAAAGGTACATATATTCTTCAAAAAATCCATGACAGGAAGAGGTTAGCCAGGGTACATGAAACGGGAGTACCCATGGCTGTACCTTCTACCTGTCTGTACCAGGTGTTATCAAATTTGAATGTGTTATTCCTCAAAATAAATGCAAGGCCCTTGCAGATAAAAGAAATAGTGTTTTCATCCGTGGGGGTACTTTTCAGAACTTCTTGGATAGCCTCTATTCCCAGATCTTGTGGAATCCGGGTGTAGAGGCTTTCCACGTCTATTGAGGCTAGGGAGAAGCTGTCCTGCCAATCGAAACCATTTAAGGCTTTTAGGAAATCTTTGGTATCTTTTATATATGACGGTGTATCACATAACAGGGGGCGTAGAAGCCAATCTATATATGCAGATAGGGGTTCAGTTATCGACCCCACCCCGGACACAATCGGGCGTCCCGGCGGTTCTTTTAGAGATTTGTGGATTTTAGGTAAATGATACCAATGCGGCTTTCTAGGATATTCTGGAAAAAGTTTCTCAGCTTGTTTTTTAGACATAGTGCCGCTCTCAACATAAAATCTCCAAAAAGGACCGCAAAGAATTTTGAATTTTAAAGGTGGGATCCCCTTTTAATATTTCGTATGTTTTTCTATCTGACAGTTGTTTTAAAGCTTCTTTTATGTAAACTTCCCTCTGTAGGAGAACGGTATTCCCACCTTTATCAGCTCTGCGTACTACAATGTCAGAGCGTTCTTGTATCTCCTTTATGGCTTTCAGTTCTCCTGGTTTTAAATTTTTGGCAGGCTTGTTATACATTAAGGCTTCTATATCTTTAATTACCTGAGCCTCAAAGATATCTATTGGATTTCCAGGGGATATTGGAGGAACATATGTGGACTTTACTCCTTTATTGAATGGTATTACCGGAGTTGTATTTTTATTTTGGCCCAGCCGAGACTCATTAGTAAGGCTTAAAAGTAGCTCTGCATCTTGCTGTATATTATCAGATGGATCATCTGACAATATGAAGCCTAACGGACCCATTCTGCATGGTTGTTCCGCTGGAAAATCCATATGATTGACATTATGTTTTTTACCCTCTCCCGTGCTCTGTGTAAATGATTTAAACAAATGAATTTTTCTTACAGCCTTATAAAGATCTATTTTGAAATCCACTATACTGAATTTTTCAGGTAAACAGTAATTCAAACCCTTTGACAAAACCGACAAGTGTGCCTCATTCAAAGAGAAATCAGTCAAATTTATGACCGCATTCCTATTGTCATCTAATGCGGTGGTCTCCAAGAGACCTGTTTCCTTTTCTGGTCGTTGTTGCCTGCCCCTTCTCTTGCCTCCACGGCGTGTCCTCCGTCTAAAGGGAAAGACGCACTATCTGAATAGCGAGTAGAAGCCAGAGTGGATAGTCCGGTGCTGTTGCCAAGTCTTCCCCGGCACTAGAATCAGAGTCCGTAGTGAGGTAGTCTTTTTTTTATTTTGGTTTTTCTTCCATGCATGTCCTCTTTTAAAAAATCTTTTCCTCGGATTTTTATGGTAATTATGTGGTTGGATATTTTTATTCCAAGAAAACTTTTCCGCTCTTGAAGTCGTTCTTATCGCGGATGAACTTGTCCCTCTTTCTTTGTTTAATATCGTTTTGTAAAAGCACCAATTTAGCATCTAGTTTCTTATCCACTGTAGTCCATTGGGTTTCTGATAGCCTCGTTTTTAATTCGTCCATTGTTTTGAGTTCCAATTTGGTAGATTCATAATTAATGATGTTTTGTTTCAGTACTAATTGTAAAAGGTCCTGTGAACATTTTAAGAGAATTTTCTCCCATTCATTTCTGAAAATTTCATTTTCCTTAAACTGAGACATTTCTTTCATCACTCTCAGGCCTCGAGGGACCCTTCCGCAGTCTATATAGGATTGTAAAGAGTTGTTTGTCCAGAAAAGATTTACTTCTTTCAGCGATATTAAATAATTTATGTTCCAGAGTTTTCGTACTTAATGATATATCTTCTTGTGACTCACACTCCGAAAAAAATGAGTTCACATTTTCCCTCCCTGCTAGGAGTCTATTTGACAAGGCTACGGTTTCAGTCTCCATAGTTCAGAGATAAAGCCAACTATGAGGGCAAAAAAGCTTTACCACCTGAGGTGCAATTAAGGAGTCTTAACACGGCGTGCTGAGCATGAAAAAAAGATTAAGATAAAGCCGAACTGAAGAAATATAACACCCGCACTGCCGTAGTTGGTTAGACCCTTGTGACTCAGGGGTGTATGCAATGTACCGTATATGCCTTTTGTCAGGAAAACAACAATCGCCATGAGCATTCCACCTGGGTGCTGCTTCAGAGAAAAAAACAGTTCATATAGAAGTATCCAAAAGGAAAAAAAGTGAGCGCGCACTCACCGGTGGTGAACTTCAGAGTTTTATTTACACATAGTTACGTGATGCAGGGAGGGTGGTGAACACACACAGGACGACAGCTGTTTCGTGCTATGCAGCACTTCGACAGGTCCAATGATGAGGGGGGAGGAAGCCCGGCCTTCTAAACTACAAAAGTCTCTGGCCCCTCCTCACTCCTTCCTCGTCTTGGTGGATAATTAGCCACAGTCCGGAAAAAAGTGAGTATAACAGTGAAATGACATTTAAAAGATTAAAAACAATGATAAATAGGAACAATATAACCACAAGCAGTATAAATCACATTTAAACAGGAACTTTTTTACAAAAAGACAGACATATCTATTTTTTCATTGAACCCTATTGGTCCGGATGCGTCTGCACGCAAAATCCACCTAGCTTCGTTACACAGCAACATACGATGTAAGTCACCGCCGTCTTGCGGCAAGGAGACTTTTTCTATTCCTGCAAACCGTAGTGCCTGATCATTACCATCATGGTGCTCTTTTATATGTTTTATTAAACGAGGGACTCCTTTTCCTGTGCGTATTGAATTTAGATGTTCTCTAAAACGCACAAACAGTGGCCGAATTGTCTTGCCAATGTAAAAAAACCCACATGGGCAATACAAAATGTATACCACATGTGGTGTTCTACAAGAGAGAAAATCTCGCACTGTGTGCATTGGGCCGATTTTTAGAGAGGTACCTGTTAGATGATAACAACAAAAGTTGCAATGTCCGCATCTAAAGTTGCCTTTGGGGGCCGCAGTTTGTAACCAAGCCGATTACCATGTAAATGTCCCCTCATTAGAAGTAACTAGATCACAATATCCGCCATTGTAATTTAGGGTGCCATGCAGAAATAAAGTGCAGTGCCGTGCATCAATGCCAATACCTGTGGGCTCTGTATATCCTTACGGTCCCGAATCCTGCTGTAGCGATATCCCTTCACCCCGACGCGCGTTTCGCCGCCAGCTTCTTCCGGGGGCGTGTCGGGGTGAGGGACAGCTGACTCTTTATCATTGGTTCCAGCCAATCAGCTGATATCTCTGCGGTGTGACATATACGGCGCATGTCAACATCGCCTCTCGCTAAAAAGATCTTCCCATTTCCGCTTGTGACGCGCAGGCGCAGATCGCCCGCTTGTCTGTAAGCGTCATAGGAAGATCACGAGCAGAGGACGACTGCGCATGCGCTCCGTCAATGCCGCAGATACAGCTATGAGCTAATGTCAGAAGAAAGTGGGAGGACAGACTACGTGATTGCAAATATCAAAATATAGGAAAAGAAAAATGACATCCATTATTTATGGGCTGAGAGAAGTGCAGTTAATAGTGGTGAGGTGATAGTAAGAATTAATATAGATAAAAAAGTGCAAAGATTATATTATCGTTGCTGTGTATAAAAATTTATTACCTAGGAAAGCAAATATATTGTGTGATGCTAATACGGCTCAGAGGGGCCCATATAATAGAAACCTTGAACCGATAACAAGTGCTAAAGTACCAATATATTAATAGTAATAATAAGTACTAAAGTGCTCATAGTATACAGTATTACAATTTAATTAAAAATTAATTACAATTGTCACACCATTCTAAAAAGGCGAAGGGTGGTGTATAAATAAGAGTAGGTGATTAAACATGAATATATACCTACACACATTGATAATAATGCTACGGTATATTCTAAAAGGATACCATATACAACTAGTAAAAAATGTGCAGTGGTACATGTGTATATATACATACATATACACTTACACTCTCCCTGCCCCTGACGGATTATTATTTAAAACAGTCAAGTAATAAATTGTCATAAACATCCCATAGTTATATGCAGTTCTAATATTAATTCTTGAATCAAGTCCATTTCTTATGATGTAATCTTGCTGGAAGCATAATCACATGAGTCTGCCAGAACTTCTCCCATCATTATCAAGTAGTTACTTCAATTACTAGAATAACTAGAACCAAACGAAAGAACAAAAATTAGATACAAATTTTAAAAACATTGTATAAAAACCATAGTTTAATCTATAGCTGACCCCCCACCCCTTAAAAATCACAAGTATATATTGCCAACCTATGTTATTTCATATTTACAAAAATGCAGCAAAGCCCATATTTTCATTAAGGCCTTGAGGGCTTAGAGTGCCAAGGCGGTAAATCCAACGGCTTTCTAGCCGGGCTAATGCCTGGGATAAATTCCCCCCCCCCTTGGGCCCAATACGATCTGGTCAATAGCTCTAATTTTTAACCCTCTTGAATTAGATTGATGGTACCTCTTAAAATGACGAGCCAGAGTCTTCAATAAGGTTTCATCTTCACATACGTGATATTGACAAGGCAAAAACAATTGTTCTGACACGAATTTTTAATTCTCGTGTTAGGCCAATATACACTTTCTTGCATGGGCATTCTGTGTGATATATTACACCTTTAGAGGCACAATTAAGGTGCCTCAATTTGGAATGTTCTTGTTCCATCATAATTGTCAAAGGTGGTTGATTTAGTAAGATTTAAGCATGCCTTACACATCCCACATGGGAAAAAACCGTTTGTTCCAGTGTATTTAGCTTTCTTCTTATCCCGTCTTGAGTCGTAGTAGCTATGAACCAAAATGTCTTTAAGGTTGGGTGATCTTTGCCACCATTTGAGGTACCTGTGGAAGTATTTGTTTTAATACCGGATCAGTCAGGAGGATATCCCAATTATTGCGAACAATGTCCGTTAACACTTTCCATTTATTATTCTACATTGATATAAATCGTATTTGAGGTTGATTATCAGATACTTTTTGACTTGTTGACCCATATAGTAGATCATTCCTTGAAGTTCTAATGGCTCTATGATATCCTCGCTGAATCATTCTTCTGCTATATCCCCGTTCCTCGAATCTTATTGCTAAGTCCTCCGAATGTGCTTGAAAGGTCCGTTCATTGGAGCAGATCCTTTTGAGTCTTAAAAACTGACTAATAGGTATTCCTCGTATTGTTGATCTAGGATGAGCTGAGTCTGCCAACAACAAAGAGTTAGCAGCGGTAGGTTTTCTATATATCTCCGTTTGTAACGTACCATCTTCTGCTACTTCAATCAAGATGACCAAGAATTCAAGTTTCCTGCCGGATTTGAAAGTAAATTTAATATTTTTGGAATTGGAGTTCAGTTTGCCCATAAAGGACTCCAGTTCATTTGTAGTACCCTCCCATATGAATAGCACATCATCAATGTACCTAATCTAATTATGTACTTTGTTAATCTCCGGTATTTCTTCTCCCAAAAACATGTTCCTCTCCCAAAATCCCATAGAGGTTTGCGTACGAGGGGGCACAAGAGGCCCCCATCGCAGTTCCTCTTAGTTGTAAAAAAATATTCTGATCAAAAATGAAAGCATTATGATTCAATATGAATTCTAAAAGTGTCAAAATTAGATCTACCAACTCACCATCCAGATTGCTGGAACGTAGGTACCAGGAAACGGCCTCCAAACCATCAATATGCCTAATTGAGGTATAGAAGGCCTCGACATCAGCTGTCACAAGTATCATATTATCTTCAATGGATATTTGTTCCATTCTCTGCAATGCTTGATTGGTGTCTCTAATAAACGAAGGAAGCGTCGAGACTAAAGGTTTAAGGAAATGGTCCACTGTGTCAGAAATCAACTCACAAAGACCCCCATTACCTGACACTATTGGTCTTCCTGGGGGATCACATGGGTCTTTGTGAATTTTAGGTATCAAATATAGTGTGGGTAATCTTGGATGGCAGTTCCGAATCTTATCCAGCAGTTTCTTTGAGACAATACCAACATGATGTGCTTGTTCTAATATTGCAATGAGATCCTCCTGAAAAGAAGTCATCGGGTTAAAACACAGCTTACGTTAACACGTTTTATCATTCAGGTGTTTGTATGCTTGTTTTTCATACATGGAGGTGGGCCAGATAACAATATTGCCACCTTTATCTGCTGGTTTGTATAGGACATCTGTCCAAGATTAACTCCTCCAAAGCTGATTTCTCTTGTCTAGATAGGTTATATGTACCGATTTGCTGTTTAGCCAATGTCTCAATTTCGCTGGTTACTACTCTAGTAAAAATTTCAACGGTGGGACAGAGTCCTAACGAGGGGAATTTGGTAGATTTGGTATAGAGGTGGGAGGGAATACTACTCACCTCTTTGGTCTCATTTTCCTCTTCCAAAGATTCTAATATTCGTAAGGTGTCAAGTTCATCTTTCATATTGTCATTACTCTGGTCGCTAGATCTAAAATGCAATTTTTTTTAAAAGGATTTTTCTCGCTAAGAGGTGTATATCCTTTATCGAGTTGAAGGCATCTAAGTGGGAAGATGGAGAAAAGGTTAAGCCTCTTTCAAGGATCTTACAATGAATCTCTGTTAATTCATGCTGTGAAAGGTTTATTACCTGATATCGACCCTTATTTTTTCTTGGTTTCTGAGGTCTGAAGATATCTGGAAATTTACGGTTACTCCCACTTCTAAGGTAGGTATCTCTGGTATATTCAGAATCACTAAGAGACACATTGCTTTCACTGCCTGATGCGCTTGACATTTCCGATCTTTCATGTTGATGTTTTTCTAACATCTTTGTTGTGGTTTTGTATTGCCTGCCTGCCTCTCCACGGACTTCATATTGGAGTTTACCTCGCTCTGCGGTAACCCCTGCTCTAGTATATTCTGGGTGTTTGTTGGTGGTGTGACTTTTGGGCTTTTTGCCCTCTGTTCACCTCCTGTACCTTGGGATTTCACCCTTGGGTTAATCTATATTGCATTTATACTAGCATCCCATGAGCCATATATGCATTGGGTACCGTTCAGGTGGCTACTTGCCCCATGCTGGTTAGCTTGGTGTTTCTCCATAATTACCATTTATGATTGCCACTTAGTCCTTTATATGCAGGCAGGGGTATAATACTTTGTATGTACATATCATTGTATTTACTGTTTACCTTTTTTCTGGCATGGACGAGGTCTTTTGTCTGTTTTTAAATATGTTTTATTAGTGTGTTTCAATAAAATCCTGTGTTTTTTCTAAACATTATGCTTTATTGTGACTACGTGGTGTGCATAATTGGAGTGATACTGGTTTCCTTGTTCATTTAACACAGCCAAAGTAAAAAAGCGCACCATCATACCAGAAATGTGTCAGTCATTTTGTTCTGCTTTCATTCATGGCCTGACATGCCTCAGTTTTTTTTATTTTTATTTTTTTAATTCGCCGGTTTGGAGTGCAGGATGGAATCCCTTTCTTCATTCATCGACTTCTACTCTGTAGCTGTTGTGTTTCTGACTACTTTATTACCCTGAATCCTAGTCTAAGTAGAAGCTGCAGAGAACCTATGAAAATTGGGAAAATAGGGTAAAACATGTTTAAAATTCCTACCATTTAGTTGTCTAGTATCAAGTTCAAGAATCCAATAAGCCTCACTAACGGATGTTTTCACCTATTGATCCCTGAGTGAACTATTAACCCAGTTAAATGAACACAGCCTCATAAGCAAAACGTTTGGCCACACCCAAATGAAATGATATTGTTTTTAACCTTTGTATAGTGCAGCCAGTACAATTAATATTGAAACTGCTTTGTATGCAATAACTCACATTTGTGTATTGCATTTTATAAAATTTTCGATCCCATGATTCACAGCATGTGGAGTAGTGAGTGATTTTTAGTTTTAGCTGCCATTGGGCAAGCATTGCATCTGCCATTTCCACATTTTAAAATGACTTTGTCAGCCATGTTACATATTATTCATGAGACCGAACAGAGGGGATGATTATCTTCATCTGACAGTTGCTCACCCATCACCTCTTCCTCTTCCATTTGTTCCTCTGCGCTTTCACCTTCACTAACAGTTTGTCTTGTATCACTAGCCCCCCTCAATCACAGTAATTGACCCTCCCTTTACACCTGCCTATGTTATGACAGTCGAACTTTGAGACAATGTTATCTCTTCCAGTCTCCTGTTTCCGCTTTCTCTGGGACCACCACTTCCTCCCAAGTCTGCTCTGACATGCTATCAGCATTAATTCCAGTCATCTTCATCGTCAGCAATAACCATCTTTGCACCCTTCAGCACAGTTTCAAAATGGCTCTTTAATCTGTGCCCACTCCATAAACGTGATGTGTCATATCCGTACTGCGTTGGCCCAGGCTATGACACTGCTTCAGGGCTCGCTGCTGCCAGAGTCTATGCAACATGTGCAGAGTGGAATTCCTTGTTGGCACATTGAAAATGCTAGTTAACTGCTTGATATGCAAAGACCTCTGTAGAGATGCAAGTGGATGAACTGAGGGGTGCGAATGGAGGAAGGGAGCATACGGCTTCTGTGCTTTCTGCAGCAGCTCACCCAAGCAAGGATAGTGGTGGCGAAATAGCTGTACCACCAGGTTGAGGCCACGAGCCATGTAGGGCACGTGTGAGCTTGCCTTGGCATAGAGCTGCCAAAAGGTTATTGGACACTGTTTTACCTGGATCAAGGTTAAGCAGAGACAGCCATTGCTCAAACTCTGCCTGGAGAGATGTTCACAACACTTCAGCTGTATGACTGATCTCCAAGGCATATTAATTTAAACACTGCCTGATTGCAATGAGACCTGACTGCACAGTACAGGGATAATGGGGATTCACTCTGCACTGTGGGAACATGTCTCATTTAAGGCAGAGTTTGAGGGTACAGGTGGAGGCCTTAGAGGTGGAGTAAGTGTGAAATGTAAAGGTTTGTCCTGCAAGCCTTGGGGATTCCAAGATGTGTTGTAGCCCATTCCCCATCTGCCCCCAATCACCCAGTGCCCAGTCAGTGAGATGTAACACCCTTGGCCATGCTTACTCATCAAAATGTCTGGTGAAATGCACCCTGGCAGACAGAATTTGTCAAGGAAAGGATGATGTCTACGACATGCTGGAGTAGCGCAGGCACAGCTTTCTTAGAAAAGTAATGGCGACTGGGCAATTGGTACTGGTGGACTGCAACTTCCAACACCACCACCCACAAAGTGCTTAAGTGCATATGCAATATCTGAATCTGATAGTCTTATGCCTATAGTGGCTGTATGTTGCATAGCTTTCAGTAGGTGCAGATGTTGCACAATAAATGGTGTGCTGTGTTGAGATTCTCACTGCATTAACATAAAGATACTTAATAGAACAGTAAAAGTATAGGCCAGTATATTCATTAGGGGTTCTATGTAGCCCTGTAGGACAAAACCTATGCTCCTGCTTTGCTTTAAGCGGTCCCCCCCCCAGCAGACCTGGGGAAAGTATGTTGGCATATAAACACTGAAGACAGATGACTTTAGGGAGGAATATAGGGTAGTGGCTTTTTGTCAAGTCTTTTTGCTTGGAAGGATAGGCATGTACTAACAAAATGTGAAAAGGATAATGGAGAAGGCCTATAACCATCTCCAGCGCCAACTACACTCTGTCCGCACACCAACTTCACCAAGCCGGGAAGTAAACTTTCACAGGCAAGGATGAAAAGGTCTGGCCAAGTTTTAGAGGGAGAAAATGAGCAGGTCAAGAGATGGAGTTGCATGTCTCCAACCTTTAATACAGTTGTTGACCTCTAAAGCACCCAAGGAAACAGTCTAATTATTTAATAAGGCACAAAACAGACAGGCTAAATGGATGACTTGATTCCCTATAGGACCTTATAGCTTAACCCCAGATCTCCTGGGAGGATATGACACGCTTGTGATAGCAGTGGTACATAAAGTCAGACATATGTGCTAAGCTCGATACGGCCAACACTTCCCTGTCTCCACCATGATTACTCAATCTCCCCCTCCCTCTCTTCCGCCTCATGCCTGTCCATGTAAGACTGGATGAAGCTTGTGTGGCTACTAGCCTCTGTTATGTTAGCAACAAGTTCATCTGTGGCCTCTCTCTTGGCAATCTCATCCACATCCTCATTGCTGCCCAATTTGAGATGAGTAGATGAGATCACCTTGGGCTGGCTACAAGCTCTTGTCTTCCCTCATAACCATCTGGTCCATGAACAAAACTTCATATTTAAATGAGCAGGAACTGTTCAGACACAGAAGAGGGATGGTTCCACTGACTATCTGAGTGACGATGATTCCAATCTTTGATTCTCCAAGACTTTAGAGTGAGCATGGAGGTCTGAATTTCTTATAGTTCTGTACAGAGGCTGACCAGAATACCAACTGGAATGTTGGAGCTGGTACTCAACCACTGACCACTTCTGCTCACAGCCTTGACAGCATGTGCAGTGTGGGGTTCCAGCACGTGGGGGTTCCAGCACATGGTGTCACTCACCAGTTACCTGGCACTTGCATGCAGCACTACTAGTGGCAGCAGCTGAAGCTAACTTGCAGAAATTGGTGCTGACATGGTGTGCCTTAGGCTAGTTTCACATTTGCGGTAGAAACTGCAGTGTTTAATCCGCAACCTGAAAAGCACGATTAACTGCATGCAAACGCAGCGTTTTTTAGACACACAATGTTACGCATGCGGTTAAAAAATGTTGCGTTTCCACACCTTTTCATGAGTTTGCATTCGTTTGAGTTTTCTGTGCACATGGTAGAAAATTTAACAGGAAAAAATCTAGATGCCCACTGTAGTCCCATTGGCAGTGTCTGGTTATGTATTATGGGGTATCTTTATATAGCCCCTTAGACTGCTGAAATCTACAGATTTTGCTACTGTATCCTGTCATGTTGGATCTTAGCTTGATACTTAAATCCAGGTTGAAATAAAAGCTCTCCATGCAGTTTCTTGCCTGTGCGTTTGTCGATCTCTATTTCTTTGTTGCTCCCAAGCAAAGGACACGGCGTAGGCGTTTTTGCAGACACCCCATTATTGAACTCCGGGAGAGCCGTGGAGCCTACCACATGCTATATGGTGAGCTTAATGCCAACCCGGACAAATTCCCAGAATATACCAGGATGTCTCAAGAGTCTTTTCTGGATTTGCTTGGTCATGTCCAAGGATTCATCCGGAGACAGGACACCCAGCTCCGCAGAGCGATTCTTGCAGAGGAATGTCTCCTGGTAACATTAAGGTTCGTAATAATTCTAAACAAATGCCAGTCATGATTGTTGGTCTGACATGTATTTATTTTCCTTTTATGTCTTTAGCTAAACACAAGCATAAATAGAATTTGATTGTAAATCTTTTTTTTTTTTTTTTTCGTTTTATTTCAGATTTCTTGCTACCGGAGAAAGCTTATCGCTCCACTTTCAGTACTGGCTTGGAATTTCCACCTTGTCTGGAACAGTTGCGGACACCTTCCGTGCTTTGTAGAATGTTCTCCGGGATGAGTTTATCCCCCTACACACCACGGACCTGTGGATGGAAATTGCAGAAAAATTCTGGAGTGAGTGTGATTTTTTTTCCCCAACTGTTTGGGAGCAGTGGATGGAAAGCACATACGCATTATCAAACCCGCCAGAACTGGATCGTAGTACTTCAACTACAAAAAATATTATTCTGTAGTGCTCATGGCAATAGCAGATGCAGACTGTTGCTTCATCGCCGTGGACAGTGGAGGTTTTGGCTCTGGCAATGACTCACTTTCAAGAACTCTAAAATTTTTGCCATACATGTCGGCCCATATTAATTTTTCCCCTGCCACGATCGCTTTCCCAACACTCAAGGCCCACTGATGCCATTTGTTATGGTTGGGGATGAGGCCTTTCTGATGTGTGAAAACCTACTGAAGCCATATTCCAGTCGTGGCTTGAACCACACTAAAAGAATTTATAACTAGAGACTGACCAGGGCCCGAAGAACAGTAGTGTACCTTTGGGATGCTTGTCTCAAAATGGCGCATTCTTGGCCCAGCCATTAATCTAAAAATGGAGACAGTCAATGAGGTACTCAAAGCCTGTGTAATAATAGGGGATAACTCAGGAGACTCTTTGCGTGGAACACAACTACAGGACACAGTTTTATAAGTGGTAAAGTCTATATTATCACATGGTGATTCAAACCGGTGGAGAGAGAAACTTAAGTCCACAACACTTGGTGTAAATATTAAACGCAGCTTAGCAGTCTATAGGAAACTTCAGAGAAAAATGCAATCAAGCAGAAAGTCTATGAAGCAGTTATTCTTGAGGATACTTGACATGAATAAATCCTTGTCTTAGTCCAGACACAGATAGATATGCTTATAAGGCAGTTCAAATCATATCTTGGCTCAACCAGGGAGGCCTGGTTAATAGTCTCAGGTTATTGCAAAGCAGCAACAGCTTACATGTCCAGCAAATGCAGATGGAAGTAAACACGAGCAGCAGATGGAGGATTACTGGAAACTTGTGTATGCAGCAGGAACTCAGAGCAGAGTAGCAGGATCACCACACAGGTTCACAGGAACAGGTGTATAGCCAGGCAGTAATCAGAGGTCAGGAGCTGGATGTAAGGCAGAATACTCTAGCACAGACTGAAGGCTGGTGTGGAGTTTTATAGCAGGAAGACACAGTGCACATGAGACCAAAGACGCCATCTTGGAAAAGGGCAGTAATGCACAAAAGGTAATAAAAAATGTTCAGAGTCCTGACAGCCTGTGTGGTTCTCCACAATTACATAATGGCTAAGGAGCGACCCAACATTGAACTGGATGAACCAGTAGCAAACCCTGTGCCAGATTACCAGCATCACCTGCTGCGGTCAATGTTGTGAACTCCGTTTTCAGGCTCCCTCTTGTGGTCACAGATGGTATTGTGTGACTTTGGTTTTTTGGCTCCCCCTGGTGGTTTGGTTTATTATCCTGCGGGTCTGGCTGGATCAGCTGCCTCGTTCACCAGGGAGGCTCCTATTTAGCTCTGCTTCACTTCCACTTGTTGCCGGCTGTCAATGTATTCAGTGCTATTCTGATTACTCCTGATTATCTCGTTTTCTGCCTCTTCAGGATAAGCGAAGTTCTGTTTGAATATTTTTTGCTCATCTGCCTGCAATATGATTTCTGTGTATGATGAGTCTAGTCCAGCTTGCTAATATGTGATTTCTTGTTGCTGGTAAGCTCTGGGGTACGGAGTTGCTTCCCCCGCACCGTTAGTTGGTGCGGGGGCTCGAGCAATCTCTGCGTGGATATTTTGAATAGGGTTTTCTATTGACCGCACAGTTCCCTTCCTATTTTCTGCTATCTAGTATTAGCGGGCCTCATTTTCTTAATCTAATTTCATCTCTGCGTTTGTGCTTTCCCCTTAACTCACCGTTAATATTTGTGGGGGGCTATTCTATCTTTGGGGTCATTCCACTGAGGCAAGAGAGGACTTTCTTTCCCTCCAGGAATAGTCAGTTTCTCAGGCCATGAAGAGACGTCTAGGATTTTCAGGTAACGTTCCACGGCTACCTATAGTTGTGTGCAGATTGACCGCAACCTGATCCTATCTAGTTACCACTTCCCCAGAGCTAGTCATCTGTTCAGTTACTTAGCTAGTCCGACCTGTGATCCTTGCCACTAGGATCATTACAGGTCAACTGTTGAAGTTGGCCACATGCGGAACCAATTTGCTGCCTATTTTGATTCTGATATTGGACGTGTAGCATGGCAAGATATTGTGTAAAATGTGGTGTTGGGTTTGGGTCTGTAAGTTTTGTTTTAAATGTTACTAACAATTTAGCTTAACATGTTTTGATTTCTCTTTACCGAGTCTCCTAGGTGTTTCCTCTAAAAACCACTTAGGTTGCTAGTGGTAAGTAGTAGTGGTAGTTGACGTCATTACATCCTGATTCTGTTCTGCAGTATCTATTGGATGCAGACTGAAGAGATGATGGAGGTATAATACAAAGCAGATCTATACTCATCAGGTCAGGTGTCAGAAATAATGAATTCATGATGAGCAAAATTCAGCCTCGTGAATTCACTATTTCTGACACCTATCCAGGTGAGTATAGATATGCCTTGTATGACCTCCATCGTCTCTTCAGTTTGTGTGAAATAGATTACTTAGATTAAAGAGAAAATGGAGGTTATACAAGGCAGTTCTCTACTCACCAGGTCAGGTGTCATAAATTAGTTTTTTTGACACATCACCTGTTGAGTATAGTTCTGCTTGGTGGTAATACAATTGTCTCTTCAGTCTGCAACACAGATGAAGCAGACTGATTAGATTATGGAGAAAATACAAGTAATATTATTTTTTGCCACCTCAGCTCTAAACCAAACACACCAAGCTGCAGTGTTGTACTTACTAACTTCTGGAGCTATGAGGTGGCAAAAAAAGTGTACGGTGCAGTGTTTGGTGTGTTGCCGGTGGCAAAATACACATATAACCAAACATTACTGGGGCAAAAAAACATTAATATTTTATTTTTAACAAAAAAAAATTTGTGCCTGCTTGGGGTAGAGTGACGGAACTGGGGGGTATGTAGCTGTGAGGCCTGGCTAACTGTGGATGACTCGGGGATTGCAGGAGATGGAGCAATTAAAGTAGTGGGGTTGGGGAGTTTGGGGATGGTGCTTGATGCATGAGAGGGCAGAGACACACTGGAGGGGTGAGACAAACCTGACACATTGGGAGGGAGGGGGGAGGAATTGAGAGTCCTTTGCTTTTTGCTTTTTTTTTTCCCTTTTTGGAATCTACGTGTAAGTCTGGGGAGCATTGGTGGGCTCATTTCTTGTGGCCTGGTCATGGTGGCTGACCTGTCGGGGTCTGTGTGCTGCTGCTGCATGGTTGTGGTGGTGGGGAAGGCCATGCCAGGGTCCTGCTACTGCATGGTTGTGGTGGGGAAGGCTATGCCAGGGTCCAGCTGCTGCGGCATGGTTGTGGTGGGGAAGGCCATGCCAGGGTCTGGCTGCTGCTGCATGGTTGTGATGCAGAAGGCCATGCCAGGGTCCTGCTTGCATGGTGGTGATGCAGAAAGCCATTCCAGGATCTGGGTGCTGCTGTTGCTTTTGCTGCATGGTGGTGGCAGTGGAGGAGGTCCAAGAAGGAGCAACCGTTGTCATGGTGGTGGTGGGAAGTCCAACAGCACTCAGCATGGTGGTGCTGTAGTGGTGTCCGGCAGTGCTTGGAATGGTTGTGGCCGTGCAGTGGTATGCAGCAGAGCTCGGCATTGAGGTCAAGTGTGACAGTGTTGGCACAGGTGGAAATGCCACCACTGGCTGCTGAAAATAAAGACTCTGCTGCATAGCCTGCACATAAGCAGCATTGCAGACCTGCATGACACTAAGCTGGAGATCAGGAGTTAGGTGTTCTGACATGCCCTTCTCTATTTGATTGAAAAAATGTGGTGGCCTCTGGAGGTCGGCTTTCACTTGGTCAAGGCTTTTGGTTACTTCCTGGATAAGTGTATTCATATGGTTTATGGCACTATCCAGTTGGTCACCCATCGCCTTGAGTCTATCATGAAAGACCGAGCACAAGTGCAAAAACTCAGGCATGAGTGACCTGTCCGAAGCCCTCTGACGCTGCTGGGAAGAGGCCAAAAAAGAGGCAGGAGAACACCTGATGGACCTGCTTCCTGGTCTTCAGTCTGTGTGGCAGGCCCACTTGCTGCAGTACTGCTGGATGGCTGGGACGGGTCCGTGGCTGTTTGATGAAGGACCGCTCCAGAACCAGGGTCAAGAGTGCTGCTAAAAAAAGCATTAATACCAAACCTTTACAATAGTAAAGCGCCAACTCCTGTGGAATAGAACAATACAGATTAGGCAATACAACACAACCCATTACACCACAAAAAATACTTGCGTTCTCTGGGCAAGGACCGGTCTCAAAAATGCAAGTATACTGTGATATTTATATTTGCGGATCCTTGCTCCAGAACCACTAGGAACCTGGCTCTTTTGACGAAGGTCCTTGTTGAAGCGATCTTTCATGAAACTCCAAAGTGTTTTGACTTTGTCTAATCATTTATATTTTTCAACAGTGCTCAATGTACTTTTGAGAGTTTCTCTGATCACACAGTTGTGTGATCATGGTCAAAAGTTTCTCACACACAATTGTGATCCCGGCCAAGGTCACTGCTGCAGCGCACCACATTGCAATACTTACAAAATGCATTTCGGGGTGTTGTCCCAGCCATCCTACATCACTTTGGCCAACTAATTCAATAGCCGCCGGATCGTCATGTTGTCCGAGTGCTGCAGAACCCAGGTGTCCCACAACAGGACTCGCTCATGGACCAGGGAGATTAGGATGTCATTGTTAATGAGGTCCTCATCCTGTTCTGGAACCTAAAAAATAAATAAAGACATTAATGTTGGAGACATTAACATAAGGAAAAAGAATACAGACAGAGAACTGACATGAATATTCAAAGTCAAGAAAGAGTCAAGAAGAAAAAGGGAAAGAAAGGAAAGTACTATTCTTCACTGTTCACCTTATTTAAAGTCAGGATACAATAAGCAGTCAACCAGGTAAACATACATGCTGCCGCCTTGCCACCTGACAGTGTCCATGCTGCTCCTGCTCAGCCTCTGCCGCAGTGGAAGAACTGCTCTAAAAAAAGGAAAAAAAAAAATTGACACATGTGTAGATGACAGAGAACACTTATCAATCTGAAGAGGTGAGTACACTTCACTTTCACTTCCGTCTTGTGCAGGCCCAAGCTGTTGCTCCTCAGAAGATGAGTCTGATGCATGCAGCATGAAAAAAAAGACAAATTAAGACAGAGACAGAAAATAAAATAATAAAGATATTGGCTTTGATACTCATTGTTCAGAGTGATTCCTGTGAAGAGAACTGGTTCCTTCCTCGTCACCAATCCGTGATGTAACTACACAGGCACAGCTCTCCGGCACCCCTTTTGTCTCAAGTCGATAAGGGAACTGCACCTAGAGCAAATGGCCACCGAGGAGACTGCCCTGTTACCCATGCTGGGTATTCTAAGACTTGCAATCAGAATAAAAGGATCAGCCCAAAATTAATTTATGGTTTAATTGCCTTAAGGGTGCACTAGATAATTACAAGAAATATACAGTAAAAATATACCAAAAGTTAGTCAGAGTAAAATATAACAATAATAGTACAAGGCTTAGGTATAAAGCTGGAGGTCAATTTACCAGGTTGAAGGTCGCTTGTGGAGGCCAGGGAGCTCTGCTTTCCACAGGTACAAGAATTCTAGTTGCCGGGCAGCCCCCAGAAAGCATGTGCTTGCTCCCCTCTTCTGTTGTCTGACTCTCCATGTGTCCTCGGCTCTTAATCCTTCTGTGTCCCTCCCCCCTTTACCTGGGTGGACTAACAATCTCCACTCTTCAGCTCCCCTGCAGAATCTATTCCCAATAAATAAATAAATGGAATAACTTATCTCAGGATGATCGAATCTGTACCCGGGTGGTACCAGCGCATGTGGTTTGTTCTGCTGGTCGTACAAGGATCAAACCTGGACCCATTTGATCGCTGTGGGAGGCTGATCTCTATATCTCAGGTTCCAGAACTCACTGACCTGGGAGTTGCACTCAGATGCACAATTTCTTCAGGGCTATGAGGATATTTTTTGAGCCTGTACCTCAGACGATGCGTTCATAATTTCATGTTGTAGACGGTCCGGCTGGGAAGACGAGATATGACCTCCTGTAGCCATCTGAAATGTATGCTTTAATTGAGCCCCCAGGCACCTCCATGCCCCCTGCTGGCATGGCTTCCTCATTCAAGCTTTGAAGTGCCATCTGCTTGCTACACTGGTCTCAGTCCATTACCATACTAAAGGGTCTTCATTCAAGTAAGGAAAAGGTGGGGGCCAAGAGTACTCATGTCCTGGCAAACATGTGACCGATACCGATACCAATACAAGTCAATGGGACTCAAGTATCGGACAGTATCCCTGATGGTTCCCAGGGTCTGAAGGAGAGGAAACTCTCCTTCAGGCCCTGGAATCCATATTAATGTGTAAAATAAAGAATTAAAATAAAAAATATTGCTATACTCACCTCTCTGACGCAGCCTGGACCTCACCGAGGGAACCGGCAGCGTTCTTTGCTTAAAATGCGCGCTCTTCCTTCCGTGACGTCACGGCTTGTGATTGGTCGCGTGCCGCCCATGTGGCCACGACGCGACCAATCACAGCAAGCCATGACGTAATTTCAGGTCCTCAATGCAGAAATAGGCATCAGGACCTGAAATTACGTCACGGCTTGCTGTGATTGGTCGCGTCGCGGTCACATGGGCGGCACGCAACCAATCACAAGCCGTGACGTAATTTTAAAAATGCGCGCGTCTCCTGCCTCCCGTGACGTCACGGCTTGTGATTGGTCGCGTCGCCCATGTGACCGCGACGCGACCAATCACAAGCCGGAACGTAATTTTAAATTCCTGAATGCCTAGAATTGGGCATTGAGGACCTGAAAATTACGTCACGGCTTGCTGTGATTGGTCGCATCGCAGCCACATGGGCGGCACGCGACCAATCACAAGCCGTGACGTCACGGAAGGAAGGAAAAGCGCGCATTTTAAGCAAAGAACGCTGCCGGTTCCCTCGGTGAGGTCCAGGCTGCGTCGGAGAGGTGAGTATAGCAATATTTTTTATTTTAATTCTTTATTTTACACATTAATATGGATTCCAGGGCCTGAAGGAGTTTCCTCTCCTTCAGACCCTGGGAACCATCAGGGATACTGTCCGATACTTGAGTCCCATTGACTTGTATTGGTATCGGTATCGGATTAGATCCGATACTTTGCCGGTATCGGCCGATACTTTCCGATACCGATACTTTCAAGTATCGGACGGTATCGCTCAACACTAGTGACCAGGTGAATTCTGTTATGAGACAAAATGGAGTCAGGCCAATCTCTGATAGGAGGCCAACATTATGCCCCATATTCAAGATGGCAGCTGCTCCCTCTTCACACCTCCACTGCTTTAGAGGGCGCTAGGGAGTATCACATTCCTGTGTTCCCCCATGCGCCCTTCTGCACCTTCTCCTTGTCGGGACAACCCATCAGTCACCATGGTCTCTGCCTCTTCGGTGGCAAATGGTGAAGTGATACTGCTGGAGAGCGAGGCTCCAGTGTAGCAACCTCCCATTCGTCCCAGAGACAGTGTAACCAGCTGTAGGGGTTATGGTCTGTTTCTACGGTGAATTGGCGTCATAAGAGTGTGGCTGCGGGCGCTTTAGGGCCCATAAATTTGCCAGACATTCCTTCTCCATTGTGGAACAGGCCACTTCCCTCGGCAGGAGTTTCCGGCTCTGGGTCATGAATACCCCATTCTGTACCTTAGTGTCGACCTGGCTGAGCACAGCACCGAGGCCAAAGTCGCTGGCGTCAGTCTGTACTAAGAACGGCAGCGTGAAGTTGGCTGCCTGTAGTACAGGAGAGGTAGGAATTGCGGTTTTGAGCACCTGGAAAGCTGTCTCATAGATGACTGTCCAGTCGACTGCGATGGGTAGCTTCTTCTGGATGAGGTCCGTCAGGGGCTTGGCCAGGGTACTATAGTGTAGAACAAACCTCCTATAGTACCCGGCAGTCCTCAAGAAGGACATCACCTGCTTCTTGGTCCTGGGGGAAGGCCAGTAGGTGATGGCATCCACCTTCCCAGGCTCTGGCTTCAGAGCTCCACCACCTACCCGGTGTCCCAGGTAGTAGATATCACTCATACCCAGCTGGCATTTTACCGGTTTAATGGTCAAGCCTGCTCGCTGGATCTGCCTGAGCATCTGCGCCAGGTGCTCTAGGTGATCCTCCCAGGTGGGACTGAAGATGGCAATGTCATCTAGGTATGTGGTCTCATACCCTTCCAGTCCCTCAAGCAGCGTGTTGACCATCCGTTGAAAAGTGGCAGGGGCATTCTTCATGCCGAAACACATCACCGTGGACTCGTACAGTCCAAATGGGGTGATGAAGGCAGAGCGTTCCTGTGCCTTAGGGGTCAGGGGAATCTGCCAGTATCCCCTGCTCTGATCCATGATGGTCAGGTACTTGGCCCTGGCCAGCTGATCGAGCAGGTCATCGATGCACGGCATTGGATACACATCAGCGACCATCACAGCGTTGAGCCCCCTGTAGTCCATGCAGAACTGCGTAGTTCGGTCCTTTTTAGGGACTAGGGCTACAGGCAAAGCCCACGTGCTGTTCGATGCTAGGATCACCCCCAGTTTCAGCATCTTGTCTCTCTTGGCGCATGTGCTGCTGCACCTCAAGAGACCCGATATGTTGAACATCGGATCGGGGGGTGATTGCTGGTGTCCATCTCACGGACGGCTGCCTCAGTCCTTCCGGGCAGGCTGCTGAACAGCCACTGAAAGGGGGGTGTAGGGTGACCCCCAGCTGGGAACATTGGTCCTCCGAGAGCTGGTGGCCAACACCCACATCCTCGATGGATCCACCCACCTTGGCTTGGGTGAGCAGATCCAGGAGTGTTTCTACCTCGCCTTCCTCAGGAAGGCTGCACACGGGGTGGGCACAAGCCTCCCGCTCATGATGTGCCTTCATGTTCATGTGGAAGACCTTCCTTCCACAGGCGTGGTCCAGGGTGACCAAATAGGTGACTGCATTGAGCTGCTGGTGCACGAGGTATGGGCCCTCCCAGGCCACCTGAAGCTTGTTTTGTGTGACTGGGACCAGTACCCACACCTTTTGACCCACCTGTTAAGTCCTCTCACAAGCATTCTGGTCATACCACCGCTTCTGGTCAGCTTGTGCCTGGGCCATATTGTCTTGCACTAGCCGTGTCAAGGCCGTCATTCTGTCCCAGAAGTGCACGACATACTCAAATGACAAACACTCCAGGGGTGGCCAAATCTCCTTCCCATGCTTCCTTCACCAGGGCAAGGAGCCCCCATAAATGTCACCCATACAGGAGCTCAAAGGGGGAGAACCCCATTGAGGCCTGTGGAACCTCCAGGTAGGCAAATAGAAGGTGTGGGAGATACCGCTCCAAGTCTCTCCCATGGGAGTCGACCAACATCTTAAGCATCTGCTTTAAAGTGCCTTTGAACTGCTCATATATGCCATTAGTCTGTGGGTGATACAAGCTGGCTACCAGATGTTGCACCTGTATCTGCTTACAGAGAGACTCCATCAGCTGTGACATGAACTGTGTCCCTCGGTCGGTGAGCATTTCCTTGGGAAACCCCACTCTGGAGAAAATCTCCAGTAAGGCAGTGGCCACTTTCAGCCTGAATGGACGACAAAGCTACCGCCTCAGGGTACCAGATGGCATTGTCCACTATCATTAATATGAAGCATTTTCTGGAGCAGCTGGGAGTGGACAGAGGTCCAATGAGATACACAGCCACCCTCGAGAGGCTCTTCAATGATGGGCAGAGTTACCAGTGGGGCTTTGGGGTGCCGCCCCACCTTTCCCACCCTCTGACAGGTGTCACACGAATGGCAGTAGGCAGTTACCTCGGTCCTCATTCCAGGCCAGTAGAAATGCTGCGCTGCTGGCCCTGGTTTTAGTGATCCCTAGGTGTCCTGCCATGATAATCTCGTGTGCTATCCACAACAATTCCGCCCTGAATGGATAGGGTACCACTCACTGTTGGTCCCTGGGCCACGCCTCCTGTAGACCCTGCTGGACCATTACCTGATACAGCTGTCCCTGGTCCCAGACCACCCGCTCGCGGTCTGACTCCCTGGGAGCATGTGCTGCCTGCTCCTTGAGAGCTTTAGGCTAACATCAGCTTCCAACACTGCCTGAAATCCCTGACTCGAGGTGGCAAGAATGGATGACACTGCCACATCTGCTGTCAGCTCCCTGGGATCGGTCTCCTAGCCACTGTCTGACTCTGCAGCCACTTGGTCTGAGAGGGGGAAGCTGTCAGACCTCTGCGAGACTCCTTGGGCTCTGGCACTCCCAGTCCTGGTGACAGCGGCCACGACTGCCGTGCCCATGGGTAGCGCCTGCTTCCCCTCGGCTCCTGACCAAGTCGCCGGGTCAGGCAGGCTTCCTTGGCCTCCTGACATCACGGGTGTGGGGAAAGTCCTGCCCGGGGGTCTTACCTGGTGGCTCCTCTCCTGGGATGCCCCCACCCCATTGCCTATTCCTCTTCCTGCAGAGGCCCTAAACTCAGCAGGCTGGATTCACTTAGGGGCCCTACACTGCACATAGCAGCCCCTCCCTCCACCTCTGAGCTCTCCCCTAGTCTCCCCACCTGTCCTCACTGTGAGCCCTGTGTGTGGGGTGTTAGTGCATGGATTACCCTCAGGTTTCACTCCCTCCTCCACTGTTGGAGGCACATTCAACACATCAACATCGGCATTCACAGTAGTCATGACATTCTTGGGGAGCCGAACTTGGGGGTTCAGTGGCCACATACTGAGACACCAACTGCCCCAAATCGGTCCCAAGTGTCACATTGGCAGTAATATTTGGTATTACTCCCACCTCCCGCATCCTTGTTCCACCAAAGCTTCATTCTCTGTCACGATTCACACTGTGACATCACCCCTACGTCACGGATCGGGGTGACTTTAGGCTAACAGACGGCTATCACATGTGCAGGGAGCTTATCTTAGTTATCCCTCCACTGCTACAATGTGATGAAAAGACACACAAGGCTATTGACCTCTTAGTTTACAGCAGGGGCTTATTTTAGTTATCCCGCTGCTCTTCAATATACCACGAACTGCAGGGATTTATGTATATCCCGCCTTACCGTTCCACTTGAGAACTTGCAGCTCTGGTGCCCACTTACCCTCAGGTAAGGTTAGGTACTGCACCTAGGGTAATTAGCCAGTACAAAGCAGGCACCCTTTCTGGTGACTATTGGGCACGCTGCAGCGAGGCAATATAACTACTCCCACTCAGGCAGGAACAATAATTATCAACGCCGCAGAAACTACAATGACTCCCAAAGGCACAGCACATGGTATGCTGCCACCAGCTTTGATTAAACTGGTCCGAAGCTAACCCAACACAGTAGCGTAATTCCCTTCAGAAGACTTGGGGTACGTTTTAGAGCATGAAGAACGAATCTGGTATTTTAAATATTTTACCCCATTAAAGATTAAGGCAGTGCTTATAAAAAGGTATAGAAGATGTTACAATATGAGACAATTGAAAATAGGTACAAGGTAATTATAAAATAAAGGGATAAAATGAGAAGGTAAAACTCACATGTTCTCAGTTATTCAGGCAAAACCCATGCTGGCAGAGCTCCCAAATGTCCCAGTGCATAGTTCAGCTCCTCAGGCAAAACTCAGACTCTCACAGACTCTCGAGGCTGGGTAAAGTGGAGTCACTTAAATAACCACAGCCTTGTGACATCACGAACAGGGCTGGCTTCCTCAGACCCTCCGATCTCTTCAGTCTTAGTAAATTTAACACAAGTTTGTCTAATGCCTGTATCTTCGCTACAGAACATGTAAGAATCATAACACACCCAGCATTCATCTTGTATTAACATTGGCATTCTAATGAGACTAAATTTGGGTTTGATGGGTTGCGTAGGTCCAGAGAAATCCATACTCTGTCCCTGCTGGAACTAGAAGCCCGCGTTTACCGTGGCCGATAGATCCGCCGATGGAGATTCACAAACTGGATGTAGTATTTTCCTAGCTTAAACCGTTGGCCCAATATCTTATCATATTAGAACAAAGACCCTCATGGATTTTAGAGAACTTCTATACCAGTTCTAGCTGGACAGACGGGAGGGGGATGAGTAAGTTGCTAAGAGCCTGGAATTTACAGCCAGAGCAATAAAAGCAACAGAAAAAAAATCGGCTAAAAGCCGTAGCCAGCTCACCAACCAGACCATCAGAATTGAGCACGGAGGTTCGTCCTGACCTGGACGCCAAGCAGCTGCAATATACAGAAACGTGAGCACTCCAGCTCCAATAAAATGGTGAAATTCTTTTAGTCCAACTCCATAAAACGGACAATCCTTACAGTGGTGAATAGACACAGGTGGTTACATAGATGATGGCAACGCGTTTCGATCACACAGGATCTTACTCATGCCCATGATTCCCTCATTCAGTCTTATACATATAGAGATCCTAGACCTATCACAAACACTTCCAAAATCACATGACAAATTGAAAGGTCCTACAGATCTCCAATGCGTGAATTCTAACAAAAGACAATGCAAAAAATCAGGATAAAAAAAACATATAATTAAAATATCAAAAATAGTGATATAAAATTTCATTCCTTTTGTTCAAACCCGCAGGGCAACGAGTATTCAGATTACTCACCAGAGAAGCCTTTTGGATGTATAAACGCCTCTTTATATCCCCCCCCCCCCCCGCGGATATGGGAGTGAACTCTCAATGCCCTGAACTTAGGGCTGTGATATCGCGATTATGTATCGTACTAAAATGTTTTGAAACCATGGAGACATTCCTAGTTGTGAAATTGCGATTGTTGGCATCCCTAATGTGTTCAGTAATGCGCGTTTTTAATTTACGTATTGTGCAGCCTACATATAATTGGCAGGCTGTACATTCTACTTTGTATACTACATTTTTTGTATGATAATTAATAAAATTATTTATATTGTATTTTTTATTCTTTTCTGAGTTTGTAAATGTATTTCCCAGATGGGAATGTGCACACGTACTGCACGCTCAATCATCCCAAATAAAAAGTGCAACACAAAGACATCGTATTTAAAATTGTTTTTATTATCAATAATATAATAAAAATTAATAATATACAAAAAATAAATAAAGCTGATGGCTATAGAGCACACTATAATGGTATGATCGGACACCTCCAAATGTACAAGATAAATAATTATCACTATTAATCATATGACACAAATTGCACTGAGGAAAACGAATCAATACAAATAATACATGTACAAATAAAATCCCTGATCAAAAAATTTTTTTTTTGTGCAAAAACTTTTTAAATGTAGAAAAAAATGTGCAAAAATAAAAACACTAGATAAAAAAGTGTATAATTAAAGTGTATGTGAAAAAACTGATAAGATATATTACTACGTGTATCCAATATATTGCACATACCCAAATATATATATATATATATATATATATATATATATATATACATAGTGCAAAATTATACTAAAATAATATAATAAGGGCATTAAAAAGTGCAAAGTAGCGCATGTGATATTACAATCCCTGCATATAGTATAGGTGTGCAGAGTTAAAGTGCAACCATGCTGATACCATTAGCCAATACACAATATCACACTTAGGCCACAATGAAAATAGTGCACAATAATAAAAGAACAGAATATTGTGACCAGAAAATTACTAAGGTGCAACTAGTGTCTTACTGATTCGGCCGCTATAGTAAACTAGCAGCAGCGAGGATAAAAATACTAACAGAGGTTCCACATACCTATAGGTGCGCAGTCCCAACGTACGTTTCGGCTGATGCCTTCTTCTGGGGGCGTATACAAGGGCTAAAAAGGGCCGGTTTATATAGCGTGCTAATTGCCCACGTACTGCACGCTGTAGTGTCACATTTAAAGAAACCTTTATATTGTAACCATGTGTTTGTTTTAGGTCTAGCAATAATTGTATTTGGGGCAATATCCTCAATAGTTTGTGCTCTCCTGGCTACCACATTTACCCCATCTTTTAGAATATCCATAAGGATATGATCTTCATATAAAATAGGTAGTCTTTTGTTGATAATATTTCTAATCGGTCCAAATTGGGAACTAAATTGAAGACACACATGAGGTTTGATTATTATAATTCTTTCTTGTAAAATTTTTTCCACTTGATACCAATAAATCATCTCTACATTTCCTATCCACTAATTCTGTGGCTCTATTCAAGGACCAATTTGGATATTTGCGGGCACTAAATTCTTTCCTAAGTTCCTCAAATTCTTTCATTTTATCTTCTTCCTTGCTGCAATTACGTTTAGATCTAATAAATTCACCAACCGGTATAGATTTTATTGTGTGGGCTGGATGATTGCTGGTTGCGTGTAAGATGGTATTTCCACTGACCGGTTTAATGTGCATTTTACTTGCAACAAGTTCATTTTTTTTATACCAAATAGATCAAGATCCAAAAAAGTAATACTATGTGGGTCCCAAACATGTGTGAATCTAATGCCAAAGTCCTTAGCATTGATGTAATCTACAAATCCCGGTATGGCAGACACATTGCCCCCCCAAATAATGAGGGTGTCGTCGATGTATCTGCCATACCAGGAGATGCAATCCATAAATGGATTATCAACTGAATATATGTACTTCTGTTCCCAGTAAGCCATAGTAAGATTTGACAGACGGGGAATATTTAGCCCCCATTGGGACTCCCGATTTTTGTACATATATTTCATCACCAAATGTAAATACATTGTGTTTCATAAGAAATGATATAACCTGCAAAGAAAAATCAATTAAATTCTGGGAATATTCTCCATATTCTGTAAGATGAAATTGCAGAGCTCTCAATGCTATGTCATGTGGTATGTTTGTATACAAAGACACAACATCACAACTAAGCCACGTATAATTTTGTTCCCACTTATTATTTTTAAAAATTTTCAAAACCTCTCTTGACTCCTTAATGTAGCCCGGCATTTTCAATACCATGGGTTGTAACAATGAGTCCACCCATTCGCACAAGTGTTCTGACATTGATCCGATACCCGAAACTATAGGGCGCATTGCTGGAAAACCGTCATTTTTGTGCACCTTAGGGAGGCCATACATAATAGGCAAATTTGGATATTGTACATAGATATAATCTGCCTGTTTCTTATTTAAAACTGCCAAATTCAAACCATCCGCAATTAAACCAGCTATTTGTTCGTTGACTCGTTTGGTTGGATCTTCTTTCAATTTCTGGTACGTTGCGGTATCAGACAAAAGTTCAGTCATTTTTTCTTTGTATTTAATTTCATCCATAATTATAATCAAGCCTCCTTTGTCACTTTTTTTATGACAATATTTTTCATTTGCTTTAGTTCATCTAATGCTTTGCGTTGTTTTCGTGACAAATTCTTATGGATTTTCATAGAACCAGAATCCCGTAGAGTTTTGAGATCTCTCAATCAATTCTTGAAACCTGTCACGCCCTACAGATGGGTCTATCGGGTGGACCCTCTGGACCGCAAATACAGCGGTTGCTGATACCAGGAAGGGAGAGCCAGACCAAGAAAGCAGGTTAAAAGCTTTATTGTAAAGTAATACAAATACTAGGGGAGACTCCCCAAAGGAGGGCCACAGGACCACAACACCAGGGTGCCTCTAAGGAGTCCAAGGCTTGGAGTGACCCCTATACAGGGATTTCCCCTTGACCACCAATAGAGGGTCCGATGAAGCAGACACCTGTGTTAAACCGACCTAGGAGGCTGGGGAGAAATGAACTGAAAAGACAGGGCAGAACGTGGAACTAGGAAGCAGGCTGAAGACTGCAGGGAACCGTCCAGGATCCAGGACACAGGATGCCGAGAAGGCCAGACACGATCCTAGGGGAAAAAGGAACACAGAGTAAGGCAGGCAAACTGGATTGGTAAGCATAGCAGGACAAGACCTGGAGCAGCAACTTCAGGATAATAGAAGTTGCCCAGGCAGAGTCCAGGAGTGACTGAGATCCTTTTATCCCTCCAGCCTGCAGGTGATAGGCCGGGAGGAGGGGCAGTGAGTAGGAACGGGCTGGCCGTTTAAGAAGCCAGAGAGCTGGCCTGCCCGCCCCCTATGCACTCCCTAGGAGAGGGAGAGGAACGAGGAAGTGCAGCAGACATGGGAGCAAGGACCCGGGCAGCATGTCTGCAGGGATGGGCCCCGGAGCGCCGGCGGATGACCGGAGCGTGACCCTGCTGGCTCAGGACAGAACCGGAGGAGGTAAGAACAGGCGGGGAAGAGAAAGTAGGTGCCCCGGACCGCGAGGTGGTGACAAAACCTATCCATACATTCCACTCTCGATTTGTGTAGGATAAAAATAAGGATTTTTGGTCTTGAAATTTCTCGACATATTCTCAAATTCCTCTACTGATGTCTCCTGTTGTTCGTTTGACAATTTTTAATAGACAGTTTAATGCAACTTGTTCTTTAAAATCTAAGCTTTCAAATTCATTATTAACTGAGCTTGACATATGTTCCAATGTTGCTTCACTGTCTGTAAAAAAAAAAAAAAATGCTTTTTTATTGTTGGGTTCCTAATAAATTTATTAATATCCAAAATTGTCATAAACAAATTAAAATCAGCATCAGGAACGAAATTGAGTCCCAAAGCAGTACGTTCAAATGATCTTGTGTTAATTCCTGTGAGGATAGATTGAGTACATTGTTGTTTCCTATTGTTTGTGCTTCTTCCTGTAACGTGTCACTATTCCTGGATGTTCTTTTGTGTTTCCTTCCACCGCGTCTTTTCCGTTTTTTGACGCCTTAGAATTTCCCTTTCTTTTCTCATACATGTTACTTGCCGTGGCCAAATCGGATGTGCTTGCGTTAGTATCCGATGAGTCAGGTTCTGTGGATGAAAAATTAACCTGAGGTCTGTTGGTTGATCTCTGACGAGCTCGGCTATTTCTTAAAATGGATTAGGGTGATTTATACAACTTTTCCCGTTTACCCCATTCATAAACACTGTTCGTTGAATAGTCATTGAGATCTTTCAAATTTACGCCTCTTACGATCTGTTATTTCATCTTCCAGGGCACAAACATTGTCCTGCATTTGTTTAATTAGCGAATCATAATGCAGCTGTGTCTTTTACTCTTCCAAAGTTTTTTTTCATTTCACCCACATTTTTTTGGACTTCCTCCAGCTTAGTTTCCTCATTTTTTATAATCCATTTCATAAGGTTCAAAGAACAATTAGTGAGGATTTGATTCCATTCCTTTTTAAATTCATCGGAAAAGATGACAGTGGAAACTTTCTTTATTCTCAAGCCTCTCGGAATCATTTCTTTTGCCACATAGTTTTGTAAGGTTGTGTAATTCCACCATATTTTCGTCTCCATTTTCATGAGTTTTTCAGCTTCATTTAAATGTGTGGTGAAATCAACATTTTTTTTATTGGGTCAGATCCTATGTCTCTGAACACCTGCGCCACTTTAGCCAATCTATCCTGAGATTGCATAGTGGCCATTTAAAACAAAAGGAAAAAATAAAAACAAAAGCAACACACCCAATGTCCACTGAAATAATTGGTAGGATAATAGTTGAGAGATCTTGGCAAAGTCAAATAGTATGCAACAGAAAAAAAATCGGCTAAAAGCCGTAGCCATTTTAGTACGATACATAATGACGATATCACAGCCCTAAGAGTTCAGGGCATTGAGAAAGTTCACTCCCATATCCGCGGGGGGGATATAAAGAGGCGTTTACTCACCAGAGAAGCCTTTTGGATGTATAATCTGAATACTCGTTTCCCTGCGGGTTTGAACAAAAGGAATGAAATTTTATATCAATATTGTTGATATTTTAATTATATGTTTTTTATTATCCTGATTTTTTTCATTCAGTCTTTTGTTAAAATTCACGCATTGGAGAGATCTGTAGGACCTTTCAATTTGTCATGTGACTTCGGAAGTGTTTGTGATAGGTCTAGGATCTCTATATGTATAAGACTGAATGAGGGAATCATATGGGCATGAATAAGATCCTGTGTGATCGAAACGCGTTGCCATCATCTATGTAACCACCTGTGTCTATTCACCACTGTAAGGATTGTCCGTTTTATGGAGTTGGGCTAATAAAGAATTTCACCATTTTATTGGAGCTGGAGTGCCCACGTTTCCGTATATTAGAGCAATAAAAGCTCTTCTACACCCATTGAAAAGAAAAGCTAAATTCTGAAGTGAAGGGGGGTCAACGCCCACCCTATAGGTGCTGGCAATGAGACTAAAACTTTATATTATATTTCATACAATATCGTGACTCTTAAATAAAAGATTTTTGATAGTATTAGACACAGAATCCATCTGTAGACCAGTCGACACTGGTGTATTATTACCTTCATTACCAAAAACCTCCTTGATTTGTCCCTGCCAAGAGTTCCTTGGCTTTAAAATCCATATCCAAAGTGTGGAAAACCTGTGCAGAACACAGCAAATAGATATAAAGAGTTACACTCTTAACTAGACAAGTGTTCCTGTGGTACAACGCATGCGTTACAAACGCAAGCAAATGCATGTGCCTGCGAACGCATGTGTTCATAGACCGTAATGCGCTTTTTTGCCGCATTCCTTCTGCTAACAACCACATACGTTTTGAGGTGTCAAATTGACGCCTCTGAAATTACTACATGCAGTGTTTACCGCGCTAAGCCGCAGACAACAAAACTATGCATGCATCGTCAAACGCAGCAAAACGCAGGAGTCCCTAATGTTAAAGATGGGAATACACGACGCATGTGGAAAATTGCGGCACAAATGCTGCACACACAACTGCAAATGTGAAACCAGCCTTACTCAGATTTCCCAGAGCTTCTGTTTGTAGTTTAGCGGTTTCTGAAAACAAAGTTGAGCACATGTGTCAAGCATGGTACATGTGAGCTTGCCAAGCATCACAGCTGCCATCAGGTTATGCCCATTATCGCACACGATCATGCCTGGTTGGAGGTTCAGCAACAAAAAACACAATCTGTCTGGTCTGTTGTTCCTGTAGGTAACCGTGCCGCATTGTCACCTAGCAAAATGGCAACAGATTCTGCAGAATCCCATTTGTCTAAGTCAGTGCTGTAGAGCTTCCACCTGATGTGGATGACCTGCACAGAGATACTTCATTAGAGATGGAGGGTGTGCAGGAACTGCTGTAGGAGGTGGAGCAAATCCTGATAGAAGTAGGGCCAGCAAACCCCAGCATCAGGAGCACATGCACCATGCCAGGATGTGACTCTGCCCCAGCCTCTACCCTGGCAGCACACTGTGAACATTATGCAGAGTCCCTGGCAACAATGACTGACATGTGGACCATGCCAGTAAGTGCATTGGTAAGATTGGTAAGGATGCAGGTGATGATCCTGAAAACATGCTGGCACAAGGTGGGGATGCTTCACAGAAAATGGTTGCTGGGCACTGACTCCGAGGAACAGTTGCTGCCATGAATGAGTGGAAATCCTCATCTACCAGCCTAAATGGCAACATTTCCATGGCAAGCAGCATGGAAATGTGATAGTTTAGTATTTGGCCCTGTTTGAAGGTGACAGGGAGCTAGGATAAGTGCCCGAGAAGTCAGAATGTGCAAGGATAGGTGCAGGGCAGGAGGCATCTGTGCTAGTGTTTTGTACATGGGATTTGGAAGCACCTAGCACAGGGGAAAAGGCAGGTGTCACCTGATGGCACCAATCATAAACCCCGGCATTCTTCCCAGTCAGGTGCTTAGATATGTGCCTCATCATGCTGGTAGTTAGGTTCTTGGTGCTCAGGCCTCTGCTGTTATTTGCATGGCACAGGTTGCAACTGGCCATTTTGTTGGTCTCTGAAAAATCTGACTGGGCACACCTAATTCACTGACTGAGAAATTCAGTGTCTGTCTGTGGTAGTTTCCTTCACTCTCCCTCTGGTCACCGCAGACGCTTCCTGCATGTCTTGGTGCTGCTGATCTCTCCTCAGCAATGGTGTACTTGCTCTGCTTGCCACCTTCCAATGTTGGGTCGGTGACTTTAATCCACCACCACACCCTCCTGACTTTATGAAGTTTCAGCCAAGTCTTGTTGTTACCTTCCTCCTCCTTATCCTTAATTTGCCATTCCCCAGCCATAATTTTGTGGCTGTGACTGCTCTATGGTTTTCTCATCTGATCACATGACCATGCCACCTCTGGATCATCCAGATTGTAATTGGAAAATTTCTAAAGGGTCTGGACATGTGCTGAAGGGAGTAGGGGGACCTTGAGTGCCCTGCAACATTTTAATCCATAACTGTGCAGTGTTACAAATGTTAATGTTTGAGACTGGTCCCAGCTCTCATCAGGTCACTGACCAGGTCCTCTCATAATTCTGGGGTGATCCCTGACCTTTTTCAGAAACCTTCTTGCCCCACAAGGCAAAATCCTGCATGGAGCCCCAGACTGAGGAAGATTGAATCATCTTTTTTTTTGTTCAATTTTCTAATTGTGCCAACAGATGTTGCCTTCTCACCAAGCACCTTGCCTATTGTCTTACAGACCTGCACAAGGTTGGAATTGACTACAATTTTGTCCCTGATGTCCTTAGACCGCTCCTTGGTCATGGTGGAGAGGCTAGAGTGTGATTGAACTCATTAACTGTAAGACACCTGTCCACACAGATGCAATTAATACAGGTAATGAATTCAGAGTAGGAGGGCTTCTTGGTTTTTCTTTGCCAGAAATGTTGCTGGTTGATAGGTGATCAAATACTTCATGCAATTTATGTAAAATACAATGTGCTTTTCTGGTTTTTATTTTTAATGGTCTCACATTTTTGTAGGTGGGAAAACTTGCAAAATCCGCTGTCTATAAAATACCTTTCTCCAAGGTGTGCAGCATGCTGGGGGATATAATATGGTAAATGTTACTAGGTAGTGATCATACCAAGAGTGTTTGTGTTGTAATTAATGTAATTAATTTTAATGTGGATACCCTCAAATGAAAGCTGAAAGGCTGAACTTCAACAGCATCTGAATTGTTTTGTTTAAAATTCTTTGTGGTAATGTCTATAACCAAATTTAGAAAAATGTTCTGTCTAAATATATATGGACTTAACTGTATTTATCATCATTAGGCATTTAGGACAACATTGGATCATTCAGAGATCCACGATGAACTTCTGCACTGAAAGTAAAGGGGCCGAATAATGACACACCCCACTTATCAGTTTTTGAATTTCCACAAAAATTTAAAATAACTAATACATTTTGTTCAACTTCACAATTGTGTTCCACTTGTTGTCTTTTCTTCACCAAAAATTTACATTTGGTATCATTATTTGAAGCATGATATGTGGGAAAAGGTTGAAAAGTTCCAGGGAGCCTAATACTTTCGCAAGGCACTGTATCTGTATTGAGATTTGGTACACTGATAGTTTGGTTTGAATTCTGAGCCTAATAGTGTAGAAGTCCAAAAACTCTCACTGCATGAACATCTTCTGTATGTGCAAAATTCTTAGTTTAGTCCAGATTGTGGTGTTTCCCCAACATATAGAAGACCAAATGGGCACTTGATGGCATAAACAACAAATGAGGACTCACAGGTAAAGCCTCTAATTGGGATGCCTGCGTATGGGTGGTTTATTTTGGTTACCCGTTTGTTTAAATTGCATACAATGTAATAGAGTGCAAAGGAAAGTCTCCCTGTTTTTGCTTGTGTAGGAACGTTTAGACTGCAACAGTAAATCTCTTAGGTGGGGGGCACCTGAAACAGGTGAGGAAAGGTTCTTGAAAAGCATCAATGTTGGATTAACTATTACAAAGAAAAGATCAGGGTTTCAGGATTACCTTATCAATTCAGTATGGGTGAATGGTGTGAACAAAAGCAACTTTTTGCTTTTTTTTTTTTTTTTGCTTGACAAACCCTTCTAGGATATCCCATCAAACTTACTCTGCCTTTCTCCAGTCTCAATTCTTTTGGTTGGGACAAGATGAGTGAACATTTAAATTTTTATCGTAGGTACACGTCAACTGAGAATCTTTATTTTAAAAAAAAAACAAAAAAAACCCAGAATCCTTGCATTTTATTGCATGAAATTTGTAAAAATCAACAAAGTAACTGATATAATGAAAAAACAGAGCTTAAAATTTGGAACAGAAACCTTTTGCTTGTGCAAACTTGGTCAAGAGAACTACCGGAAACGTCTGACTGATTGCACAATGCAGCAGGGATTTTGGCCCACTCCTCCATACAGATAGTTCCAAAACCTGAAAGACCTGGAGAATGTCACTGTCCATTATTGGTTTTCAGCTCCCTCCAAAGATATTCTATTGGGTTCAGATCTGGAGACTGGCTAGGTCACTCAAGAACTCTGAAATGCTTACTATGGAGCCTCTGTTGCCCTGGCTGTTTTGAGGTCCTTGTTATGCTAGAAGACCCAGCCATGACCAATCTAAAGTGCTAATACATAAGAGCTGTTGGCCAAAATATCGCTATACATGACCCAATCTTTCATCCCTTCAATATGGTGCAGTCATCCTGTTATCTTAGAAGAAAAGCCCTGAAGTGTCCCCCCCACCATGCCTCATGGTTGAGTCCTCCAAACATTGTAAGTAAAGTTGATACCAAAAAGTTATATCATTGTCTCATCTGACCATTACCTTCTCCCATGCCTCACCTGGATCATCCAGATTGTAACTGGCAAATTTCAAATGGGCCTTGACATGTGCTGGTGTGAGCAGGGAGACCTTGCATGCCCTGCAGGATTTTAATCCATGTCAGCATAGTGTTACAAATGGTAATGTTTGAAACTGGTCCCAGCTCTCTTAAGGTCATTGACCTTAGTTCTGGGCTGACCTTTCCCAGAATCATTGTTGCACCACGAGGTGAGATCTTGCATGAAGCCCCATCCCAGCCTTGTGCAGGTCTACAACTTTGTCCCTAGCGTCCTTAGACAGCTCTTAGGTCTTGGCCATGGTGGACAGGTTGGAGTGATTAAACTCGTTACCTGTATAAGACATGTGTCAACACACAGGTGCAATTAATACAGGTAATGAGTGCAGAGTAGGAGGTTTCTACAAGAAACTACCAGGTCTGAGCCAGTATTCCTGCTGGTCTGTAGGTGATCAAATGCTTAACTTGCATTTTATCGCATGAAAAATATAAAAATCATGCAATGTTTCTATGAATTTATTTTTTATTTTTAGATTCTTACAGGTGAAGTGAACCTATGATAAAGTTAGACCTCTCCATTGTTTGTAGATGGGTAAACTTGCATAATCAGCAGTGTATCAAATGGTTATTTTCCCCACTGTATATATGGCTTTTGCCTTTACATTCAAATATATGCCACCCTGTCTTAAGCAGGTAACAAAACTATAGAAACATTTAAGTTACTAATGGGTTTAATTAGTTTTGACTTGCATGCTAACCAGTGAGTTGGCCTGGATTTCCCTTGTAATCCAACCTCTGTTATGGTTTTTCCTGTTTCTATTAAAATTAAATGATGGGTTAAAAAAGGCTTCCACAATATGGGACCATCCAAAGGCTGAAATACTGTGCAGACCCTGATGACAAATAGATTTTATAGAACAATGTTATCCACATATTAATGTATTTACCATGAACACATCAGGATAGACTATGATGGATTCCAAGACTATGCAAGGACTCGTGATTACAGAAACTTGATTCCAGCTCACCCAGTTGCGCTATGCTCCTCCACCTGGGGCTCAAATGCCGGCCTCACATCAAGGAAAATAGAAAAATATTGGAGTCAGGCTCAACAGGACTAGATTTTCATTTTTTTATTTTTCTAAGAAAATATAGTGCATACAAAAGAAAAATTTATATGATCGACATGACCCAGTCGACGTGTTTCGACTGCACTAGGCAGTCTTGCTCGTGATCATGACTGGGTCATGTTGACCATGTAGATATTTCTTTTGTATACATTTTCTTTGATAGAAATAAATTGGAGTACAGCTCAACAGGATTGGATTTTCCTTTTTTATTTTCAAGGACTCGTTATGCATGAGATAAAGGAACGGAGAGGCTCAATCTCTTCTCCACCAACCCTCCCAATATACAACAAACAGCTGAGAAGAAAATCTAAATTTGAATAAACAGACTTTTTTTTTTTAATCAATTGATGTGAGCTGTAGGGTTACCACAAATGGAAAAATATACAGAAATATTTTGCAGGATATGCTGGAATCTTATGTCTACAGTGGCACAAGGACATCAGATGAGAAGTTCCCACCAATAATCTGCCACCATGTACTTGGTACAGAACAATAACAAGATATTTATTTATAGTGCTTTCCTTATATTGTGCAAACTTTTTCCTCCGTGCTTTACAGACATGATCATCACTGTCCCCATGGGGCTCACAGACTAAATTCCCTATCAGTATGTCTCTTGTGTGTGTGTGTTTACTCCGGTTTCCTCTCACACTCCAACACTGAGAGAACATACAAACTCCTTGCAGATGTTGGTGGGATTTGAACCCAGGACCCAGCGTTGCATGTCTTCAGGGCTAACCACTGAGCCACCGTGCTGCCTAGATCTAAGAAATGGGGAGTAAAATATTAAGGAGTCTCACCCTTCATATAGAGAGGTGCGAACTCAAATTAGTAAAGCTTTGCATTATTACTGAACACTTAAGGCACAGACACCGAACACTGACTTCACTAGGAAGTCCATGTTGGTTCAGGTTCAGCACTCCCGAACACCGATGTTTGTCATGTGCATGACAGCACAGCAAACACTGCTTCTGTTCAGCAGTAAAATAATCACCGCTGGTCACAGCCACAGTACCCACCCTGTCAAATGAGTGTGAGCCTGCAGCGATAACTGGTATAAAGTTTACCCCTGGCCATTACTGTCGGTTGATTAGACTACTGCTCCCATCAGCCGACTCCTGCTGCCGCTAATAGTAGTGAGAGCAGGAGCTGCTGATGGGAATATTCATCAGCTGGCGCCTGTGCTGTATCAAAAATGGAGGGACCCCACATTTATTTAATCAGCCAAGCTAAAGCAGAAAACTGGGCACTAGAATTCTCAGGCTAAGGGATCATGGATATGGGCCCCCGGCCTGAAAATGGCAGCCTACAGCCACCCAGAAATGGTGCACCAATTCTGGTGGTTTGCCTGGCTCTTCCCACTTGCCCTGTAGCAGTGGCAAGTGAGGTTGGTGCCACCTTTGTTTTGTCCAGTGACCTCATTACTAATCCATGGGCTTGGAGAGGCATCTGACATCAATTACTAATACTTTAGTTGTATTGTAAATACACAGCCAGAATAAAGTCCTATTTATTTGAAATAAAAGGCCTTTTACTTAATGGAATGGGCATTACTCACATGTTCTCTTTGAGTATCTTATCTCCTGTAATAAATTTAACAATATCCTTCACCTGTCTGTCATTCAGTCCCACACCATGTCTGGGTGAAAAATAGTTTTCAACCTGGATGGTGTCAAACTGCAACAGTCCAGTCTGAGAATCACTGAATGAGCATCAGTAACCAGTGGTGAAGTCCTGGAGTTTACTGCTGGTCATTGAGGCTGCATTCCCAGCTGGGCAAATGAACTGGTAACCTTGATGAGTCTCTCGGTGTAGAGGTAAGTTCACCTCAGGCCTGTCCCACACATCCAGATAATTCCGGTACCGGAATAATCGGTACCGGAGTTGTCCGTGTGCTCACGTGGCACATCAGTGTGGCACACGTGCGGCAGCCATTTGCTACCTGTGTGCCGACTGGGTACCACACGGACAGTGCTAGAGATGTGCTGTCCCCTGCATCTGGTGCTGAAGCTGCCATTCATTTCTTCTCTCCAGCAGCGTTTGCTGGAGAGAAGATATGAAAAATCATTTTTTTTTGTTTCAAATAAAGATCCCTGTCACCACCCCCCTCCCACACCCTGTGCGCCCACCCGCTGGAAATAAAATACTCACCTGGCTCCCTCGCTGCTTCCTCTCAGCGCTGCAGCTTCTTCCTGTATGAGCGGTCACGTGGTACCGCTCATTAGTGATGATTATGTGGCTCCACCCCTATGGGAGGTGGAGCCGCATATTCATCACTATATTGAGCAGCACCACGTGACCGCTCATACAGGAGAAGCTGCGGCGCTGAGAGGAAGCAGCGAGGGAGCCGGGTGAGTATTTTATTTCCAGCGGGCAGGTGGGGGGTGGTGACAGGGATCTTTATTTGAAACACAAACACAAAAAAAGTTATTTTTCACATCTTCTCTCCAGCGAACACTGCTGGAGAGAAGAAATGAATGGTGTCTTCAGCACCACGCTGGGGGGACAGCGCTTACTGTAGCACTGTCTCCTGCATGGCACACAGACAGCATCCGTGTGCGGTACGTGTTTTACACGAACCCATTGACTTTAATGGGTCCACGTGATCCGTGCGCTCCCACGAACACTGACATGTCTCCGTGTTTTTCAAACGGACACACGGTCTGTGAAAACACGCTGACATGTGCAGAGACACATTGATTTTAATGTGTCCTACGTGTGCCAGTGTCTCCGGTACGTGAGAAAACTGACACCTCATGTACTGGAGCCACTGACGTGTGAAACCGGCCTCAGTGAAATTCACCCATGATATTCACCTGTGGAGTGGGGACCCCTCTATTCTTGATCATCAATCTTGCTGGTATTGTCTGCCATCCAACCCACAACATCCTCATAGTTGTCTGGGTTTGTTAGTGGTTTAGTGCACTGACCAAATTTTGCCAGGAATCTAGAATGAGATGGTCGCCTTCGGATCTCACACAGCCTTGTCGGGCAGCACCACATCTATATCCCTTAAGTCCCCTTTCTCAGAATTAATGCTTTATGCTTATGAAAAAAAAAATATATATATATTTTTTAGACAAGTGCCCTGACAAGGTGTTTTGTACAAATTCAAAATATCTAGCAATGTGTGGCAGTTTTTTTTTTTCAATATATCAACATTTACACACTGCAACAGCAGACGTGTGAAAATGAGTCATGTATGTGTATCTCTGCAGTCTTTGCGCCAGTCGTTCAACTGCTAGATTGATATGCTGCTTATCAAACTAATAGAAAGTGTGTAGGTTTGTGCAGATTGGTTAATGGCATTCCTGTATTTCCCTTGATGAGGATGCTTCCAAGTAAAATGAGGCTTGTACCTATTCCTGACATGGGTTTCAGGCCTGACAGACTGACCACAACTCCTGTATTTATATTCTCCTTAGAGTGGCTTCATCTGCTGTGACAGTTGTTCCATTGAGATCAGTGCAAAAATGAACTATGGAGCTTACAAAATGCAGGTTTTACAGACATGGCGGTGTATTTGGTGGTGGTGGGTGAAGCCTAAAATTCAAATGGGCATGTTTTACCTGGCATGCTAAAGTGATGTGGAATATATATTCCACTATCTTGCTAACTATTCGGCATGAGGGAGGGACCACCCAAATGTAGGAGTAAAAAATAAAGCCAAAATGCTCCATGTAAACATATGCTAAAGGGGAGGTGTAACTTCCTTCATAATTATTTATTAAAATGCGCGCGTCTCCTGCCTCCCGTGACGTCACGGCTTGTGATTGGTCGCGTCGCCCATGTGACCGCGACGCAACCAATCACAACGCCGGAACGTAATTTTAAAATCCTGAAGGACCTAAAATTACATCACGGCTTGCTGTGATTGGTCGCGTCGCGGTCACATGGGCGGCACGCGACCAATCACAAGCCGGGACTTCAAGTAAGGAAGTTAAAGCGCGAATTTTAAGCAAACAACGCTGCCGGTTCCCTCGCTGAAGTCCAGGCTGCGTCGGAGAGGTGAGTATAGCAATATTTTTTATTTTAATTCTTTATTTTACACATTAATATGGTTCCCAGGGCCTGAAGGAGAGTTTCCTCTCCTTCAGACCCTGGGAACCATCAGGGATACCGTCCGATACTTGAGTCCCATTGACTTGTATTGGTATCGGGTATCGGTATCGGATTAGATCCGATACTTTGCCGGTATCGGCCGATAATTTCCGATACCGATACTTTCAAGTATCGGACGGTATCGCTCAACACTAATTGTCACATGAATGTAATGGTAAATATATATATTTTATATATATTTTACATGGGATTAAATTTCTGGCATTCCTTGTATTACTGCAGCACACTTAAAGATCCACACTTAGAAGCCCCACGCAGATGTCCTCCTATTCTCTGGCTACAGATCCTTACCTGAATAGCCACACTATAGGCAATAGTCCAAACTTGAAATACAATTTTTAATAAGAATAAGATGAGTGAAGAGGGTTACAATTTACTGTTAATGTCCTTTGTATAGATTAGTTATAGTAGATCTGTTTTCTAATCTATATGCATATTTACCAAGAATCCTTCATGAACAAGAGATCCAGTTAATCCTTCCATATATACTAAAGATCATATCCACACCCACATACAATCCCCAATTCCACCCTTGCTCCAGTTTTATATGGTTGCAGTGGTCATCTTAGATACAAGGATGCCATCTTTAAGATAAAGTCCTTGTGTCTCGTGTTATAAGTATATGGTTGCAGTCATCATCTTGTGGGGGATGATGTATTTACAAAGTCATCATGTCAAAAGGCCTGGGAGTATTTATTTGGACCAGAGACTAGATGTCCATCTCAAGAACAATTGTTTGTAATCCAACTTCACAGGCGATGTGTAAATGCATATCCTCAAAGAAGCCAGAGAGGTAGAAAGGCTTGTTTTTGTATTTAGTTGTTTTAATTATACTCCAAACACCACTGGGGTTGTGAACCTTCAAAGATGGTGAAGCCACAATGTCTATCTACCTGTGGTATATGGGCCTTTGTTCTGTTAACAGAATAAAGAAAACTCTACAAGACCCAACTGCCTATCTGCCTCCAACACTTTTGTAATCTCCTTTTGCAATTGATTTGATGTAGGCCTTGGATGTCCTGAGAACATGGATCAATTGAGAGTTCATTGCTCTTATAATACATGCAATGTCCATGTTGCCTTCCAACACGTTAATAAAATAAAGACCGGAGCATAGAACAGAATGGATAGTCGGAGACTAAATGGATATGGATCTAATGGATATGTTCAGTATGGAACATGAAGGACAGGCAGCCAGCAACAATGATATAGGCAGGCCCTACTGCTGGGATTGGGAGACCAAATCCTCAAATCAGGAATAGATGATGGGAACATCAGCAGATGTTAAGTTGTACAATTGTAAGGTCTTCCACACTTGTAAATAACAATTTGGTCGGCTTGGGTGTTACTTATTGTGGATCAGCAGATTGGACCAGTGGCAGAAACTAATTGTCCCTTTGAAATCCTGACATCAAGGACACAGTCCTCGTATGACTGAACTACCTTAAGGTGGTGTATCTTGGTTTACTGATGTGGAAGGAAAAACTGGTCCAGGTTGTTGAAACTGTACTAATAGGAAAGAGAAAAAAGTTGAATTGGCAATTCCAAATGCAATAATGTATATATTCTCAGTACAAATCAATATAAGTTTTTGTGACTTCTACTCTGTGAAACTGTCACATTTCTGACTACTTTATCTCCCTGAATCAGTCTAAATAGAAGCTATAGAGACCCTCAGTGAACCAATGAAAAATGGGAACCTAATTCAGTTAAAACATGTAACTTCACAATTAAATGGCAGGAATTTAAACAAGTGTTTGAATCCAATAAGCCTCTCGCTAACAGACGTCTTCACCTCTAGTTCCATTAGAAGGATATAATGGAACTAGAGAGAGTACAAAGGAGGGCAACAAAATTAATAAAGGGGATGGGAGAACTACAATACCCAGATAGATTAGCGAAATTAGGATTATTTAGTCTAGAAAAAAAACGACTGAAGGGCGATCTAATAACCATGTATAAGTATATAAGGGGACAATACAAATATCTCGCTGAGGATCTGTTTATACCAAGGAAGGTGACGGGCACAAGGGGGCATTCTTCGCGTCTGGAGGAGAGAAGGTTTTTCCACCAAAATAGAAGAGGATTCTTTACTGTTAGGGCAGTGAGAATCTGGAATTGCTTGCCTGAGGAGGTGGTGATGGCGAACTCAGTTGAGGGGTTCAAGAGAGGCCTGGATGTCTTCCTGGAGCAGAACAATATTGTATCATACAATTATTAGGTTCTGTAGAAGGACGTAGATCTGGGGATTTATTATGATGGAATATAGGCTGAACTGGATGGACAAATGTCTTTTTTCGGCCTTACTAACTATGTAACTATGTAACCTATTGTTCCCTGGGATGGTTGATTTTTAACCCAGTTAAATTAACGGACAGCCTTAAACTGTTTGGCCGCACATTGTATGCAATAACTCACATGGTGCGTATTGCGTTTTATAAAATTTTCGATCCCGTGATTCTCACCATGTGGAGTAGTGAGTGATTTTAATTTTAGCTGCCATTGGATAAATATTGCATCTGCCATTTTCCACATTTAAAATAAACCCTTTGTCACCTGTTGGATTTTATTCATAATATAGATGGCGAGAAAATGTTTTAGATTCACCTCTTACCGACAATGATAAATTCACTGTCGACTATTTTCTACTAGAAATTTATTAAATGATAACTCAAATTAGTATTTATCGGAAAACTAAACAAGAACTAATTTAAACAATATCTTTATTTAAACACTAGGATAACAAACCAACACAACCCCTTAAAAAACCCTTCTGTATAAGACAGGGTTAACTAACTGGCCTGCATGTACATGGGCAGAGAGGAGTGGGATACCTGTTTGAGACCTGGCACCTACACGTCCCTAGGGTACCCCCTACCTATCTGCGGAGGTTGTCACCCTCTTGGACGCAATGTGGCGCCCCCGCTCCTCGACGGCTAACCCTCAGTGCCCTATGGATCCCTAGTGAACAATTGTTCGTGGACACCTCACACTTGCCCACACCTAGGGCCCAAACTTAACAAGACAGATGCCAGATGAGATTTTCACCAAAGTGCCTCAATGACAAGCAAACACTGCCTCTCAAGGTTCAGTTGGATAACATATGGCACACCTAGCCGTCTGCTCTAAGCCTCCTTCACTGGCTATTACACCCTTGTGTCCCTGCCCGGACTGCCCTGCCTGACAGCGGAGGTTGGCACCCTCTTGAACGCAAAGTGGCGCCCCCGCTCCTCGGCGGCTGTCCCTTGTATGCCCCCTAGACAAGTCCCTACAGACAATTGAACCTGCTAAAGGAAAGTGCCTATGGGGCTATACTAGTGGGCTACAATATAAGCATAAGGCAGTATCAACAAATAATGCACAGTGAGTCAGACCCAGTATCCATATGACATATCGACTCTGTTTGTGAATTTATCACAAAAAACAAAGCAGATACAATACTCTCTATATACTAAAGGCACATAGATACAATATCAATATTAGCTTAGAGTGTATACATGGTGAAAAAATCAAAGAAATAGTTAAAAATCTGGTGCACTTATCTGCGCCCAGATCTCGCCTCTACGCGTTTCCCCCCCATGATATGGTTCCTCAGGCACAGCATATCACCGATGTTGTAACACACGGTTCTTTGTCCCATGTGCCTCCTGAGGAACCATATCATGGGGGGGGGAAATGCGTAGAGGCGAGATCTGGGCGCAGATAAGTGCACCAGATTTTTAACTATTTCTTTGATTTTTTTCACCATGTATACACTCTAAGCTAATATTGATATTGTATCTATGTGCCTTTAGTATATAGAGAGTATTGTATCTCCTTTGTTTTTTTGTGATAAATTCACAAACCGAGTCGATATGTCATATGGATACTGGGTCTGACTCGCTGTGCATTATTTGTTGATACTGCCTTATGCTTATATTGTAGCCCACTAGTATAGCCCCATAGGCACTTTCCTTTAGCAGGTTCAATTGTCTGTAGGGACTTGTCTAGGGGGCATACAAGGGACAGCCGCCGAGGAGCGGGGGCGCCACTTTGCGTTCAAGAGGGTGCCAACCTCCGCTGTCAGGCAGGGCAGTCCGGGCAGGGACACATAAGGGTGTAATAGCCAGTGAAGGAGGCTTAGAGCAGACGGCTAGGTGTGCCATATGTTATCCAACTGAACCTTGAGAGGCAGTGTTTGCTTGTCATTGAGGCACTTTGGTGAAAATCTCATCTGGCATCTGTCTTAAGTTTGGGCCCTAGGTGTGGGCAAGTGTGAGGTGTCCACGAACAATTGTTCACTAGGGATCCATAGGGCACTGAGGGTTAGCCGTCGAGGAGCGGGGGCGCCACATTGCGTCCAAGAGGGTGCCAACCTCCGCAGATAGGTAGGGGGTACCCTAGGGACGTGTAGGTGCCAGGTCTCAAACAGGTATCCCACTCCTCTCTGCCCATGTACATGCAGGCCAGTTAGTTAACCCTGTCTTATACAGAAGGGTTTTTTAAGGGGTTGTGTTGGTTTGTTATCCTAGTGTTTAAATAAAGATATTGTTTAAATTAGTTCTGGTTTAGTTTTCCGACTATTTTCTACCAAACATTATTCTAACGTAATATGGGAGGTATCACTTTTTTTTTTTCCCTCACTAAATTGTATCGAATTATATATTTTGTGCCAAAACTGAGATTTAATAGGACTGGAGAAAATTATAAACCTGGATATTTATTGTAGCTGGATCCCAACTGGTGTTTTATATATAAATTTTAATTTTCCAAAACTGTTTAAGCTCCTTCAGCGTCCTCTGGCTTCTCCATAAGGGATGAATATACTGTATAGGCATGAAGTGAAGGACCACTGGTGGCATCTAATGCGGTATTACGGGAGATGGCGCTACAATGCTGACATCTAGCCGAAGGCAGTGTTTACATATCCCTGTTTCTAGAAATCAAACTTTTGCATTTGGAATTTGGTTGAAATAAAAGTGAATGTAAATTCAGATCCTTAGTGATAAGATATTAAATGTTTGGTTTGGCCAGTCATCGTAGCAGACTAGAAGAAAAATGTCATCCACAACAACCAAACCAACATTTTAGAGAAATTTCTAGAAATGGCAAATTACTAACTCCAGTTGACATTAAAATGTCATGTAATGGACCTTGTAATGGATCTTCGGGGTGTGTCTCATTAGATCACAATTACAAAAATTGGCCCAGTCATTAACGTGCAAACTACCCTCGGTGTTATTTCAACTCACCATAGCAACACAATCTGTACGCTCATTGCTATGCCAGTCCGAAGATGTACATTTTATTACGCCTGAGCGGCACGGAAGGAACGCACATAGTAAATGTCGCTCGAAGGATGTTTATATAACGCCGTAGCGGCATGTAATGTACGCTCTATGACGGCGTGATGACGAACGAACGTTACAGCGTGCCTGCGCTACCTTGCTTTGGTTCCCTGACATCCTGAAAATGGCTGCCAGTCGACGAGATCCACCAATGGGCATCCCAGAGCTTAAGTTTTTAATTGGCACAATAGATAAGCTGCAGTATGATACCACAGGGCTGGAGCTGCACCGCAACAAGCACAAGGAGGAAATCGTGCATGCGGTGTCTGAGGGCCTCAGGACGCAGTTCGGAATAACCCGAAGCAAGGGCCAGATTGTGAAGAAATGGGGTGATCTCAAGTCAAAATGCCCAGCGCGCCTGCAGGAGCTTCACCGCGAGATCCGCAGAGGTGAGTACGCACGTACCATAAAGTATGGTACACAGAAGGGTTAATTCGGTGATTAATGTGAATGCTGGTACGCTGCAGGGACTTTTATAGGGCATTTTTATTTGCCTCTCCACGTGGCATCCGTACGGCATACGCTGACTAATTTTTGGAATTAACATTCAAAGAGCAAAAGACACAGCTCTGCCGCCACTATATATCCCAGAATGCCTCCGCACGCAACAGTGCCAGAAGTTGTGGGTTTTTGTCATGGAGGTCTGCCCATTTTTTCCGCAGCTGCAGCTCATGTGTTGTGCGCACACTATATGGAAAGGTATACCTACTCTTTTGTGTCTGCCTTGGCTGCCCCTGGACTGCTCCAACAGTTAATTAATACACCACGTAACATTACGGTTAAATATACCAATTTTTTCGGCCACGAGGCATCCCACACTGCCTCTGAACCTGAAGTGCCCTCCGTGTCAATGCCTCAACCTCCTAGTAGGTTCCAACAATAATGTAATTTGGATTTGGTTGCAGGTCCCTCCCCCTACTGTGTTATTTATTGTATGCCTTTTGACCTACAGCAGGCGGCACTGTGACCATGGAGGATCTAAAAGCCGGAATTGAAATGCTGTTACACACCCTGGCGCAGATTCAGGAACAGCAGAATGTGGCAATGGTGGAGTTGCAGAAACTTAGGGCCATGTGCCAACTGCTGGAGGCAGGGCAAAAATAAATATTCTCGGTTTGTAAAGTTAATGTTAATGTAAAAAAAATATATATATTTTTCTTCCATTTTCAGTGTTTTGTTTATTGAAATGTACATTTCTTTAAGTTTATATCTGCCCTCATACTGTTGTGGACCCATTTTGTCGATGTGATCGAGACCCACCAATCAAGCTGTCGAGATTGAAGTTCAAGAAAAAGGTTTTATTAAACAAACTATATTCACAAGTCCAAAAAAATACATAACAGTAGAAAAGCTAACGATCACAATTCGTGATACGCCGAATCTTCGCTTCTAAAATTTTGGTGCCTCATGGGCGAAGCAATGTGAGAAGGAATGGGCGTGTAGGAGTTGGGGGGTGGCGGGCCGAAGTGGGAAACGGGGACATTGTTGCGTATTGGTGTCTGTGACCAACCATTAAAATATGAACACTCTGGCCGCTCCATTGGCCGGGAACAAACCACACGCGTGTGCTCATCTAAACTGCCGTCCGAACCCTTGTTGACAGCATCCAAAATTAGACGCTCCGTGAGAGTTCTTTGTCTCTCGTCCACTTTGGACAGTTTGTCCACTATGTAGTGTCCAAAGCCCTGCAACGCAGGGCTCACATTGTTCGTTAACGCCTGTTTGGCCAGGGTCAAAAGTTCAAGGGAGGCATCAGAGGTGGCTTTACGCTTCCTTGAACTTTGCCTAACTTCAGTCTGCGCAGGTGCAGCCTCCACAATTTGACTCGTAGAGCAGTCCTGTGCACTGTCCTGTGCACTGTCCTCCTGGGGAGAATAAAAAATGAAGTTATTAACCCGAAAATAAAAAGGTAAACCACCCTAACCGCATTCAAACTATATATTCGTATACATGCGAAAATGTTGTAATATATTATTATATTAGTAATATCATTCTTAACATTCCCATTTATTTATTATTTTTCACTCCACTGTTCTGACTACTAGGGGAACCTGATTATCATTTTAGGGTCAAAATAGTGTCACCAAGAATACTTATCTGCAGCTGGAACCGAAACTATTTTCAATTAGTTTAGATGTTATGGGTTATGAAGTTTGCCATTTAATACTTGACTGTGACAGGGTTACTTATGTGTACAGGAAAATGTTATAACTTCAAATTGATGGTATAATCTGAAGGATAAAAGAGAAAATGCTGATAAATTATATCTAATTATAGGACACATTGGTGAACCTATGGTGCAGAGAGGTACTTACTTGTTGCCCTTGAGAGTCCTGCTCAACGAGGTTCTCTGAAGTCTGTTCCACAGGTGCCAACGAGCGAAAACAGATTTCCGTGGCTCCTCTTGGTCCCTCAGAGAATTCAGATGCTCATAGTACCAGAGCTTCGGCATGTACACCTCTTCCGTAGAAGCACCGGACTTGGAAGTGTGCAGGACCTTGTTAAGCTCCGACCTTGTTAAGCTCCTTCCTCCACACCGTGCGCAGCGCCTGAATTTTCTTCTTAATAACCGCTTCATTGGCTTGCTCCTCTGGTGCATGGAGGTGGCAAAATTCTATGAGCTTTGAATATCCCTCCTTCCTCTTTTCCCTGTTGCAATACTCTGGAGATTTAATCTTCCAGAGGCAGGTTAAAGACTGGTAGAGCTCTATGAAATTACGGATGAACTCCACGTGATTAGACATCTGAAAAATAACAAAAAAAAAGTTAGGCGTTTCACAAAGAGTACTTTAAAACGGCAACGGCGATAGGGGGACAAAAACAAAAATGTTTAAAAAAAAAAAAAATGTTCAGACGTGCAAACGCCACTACAAAAACAGCAGGCAGTGTTCCACCCGCCTCGCCCCATACATTGTTCCATCTGCCACGCTGTAGCCCACCATAAGCGCTCATGCTGACCATACATTGTTCCATCTGCCACGCCCTAGCCCACCATAACTGCTCATGCTGACCATACATTGTCCCATCTGCCACGCTGTAGCCCACCATAAGCACTCATGCCGACTAGGGTTGAGCGACCTCTAGTTTTTTAGGGTCGAGTCGGGTTTTGTGAAACCCGACTGTCTTAAAAGTCGAGTCGAGTGAAATCGGCCGGCCACCGTGAAAAGTCGGGTTTCGGCCGAAACTCGAAATCCAATGAAGGATATATATATTTTTTTTTTTTAATTTCTCGCTCTCGCTCTCGCTCTCGCGCTCTCTCTCTCTCCTCCGTCCCAGCACAGAAAATTTCGTATTGCACATTCCAAATCCCTACTGCACACAAGCGATAACATGACGATAGGCGTTCACTCCCCTAAGACCTATGTCATCACTCTGCCCACGCTCATTCATTGGCTGAAAAAATGGCGCTAAACGCGTCATACGAAATGCGACTTTAGCGCCAAGATTGCGTACCGCATGGCCGACCACTCACAGGGATCAGGTCGGGTTTCATGAGATGCCGACTTTGCCAAAAGTCGGCGACTTATGAAAATGCACGACCCGTTTCGCTCAACCCTAATGCCGACCATACATTGTTCCATCTGCCACGCTCTAGCCCAACAGCCACAACAGCGTACCATCCGCATCGCTTCAGCGGCAGCACGAATCGCTCATGCCGACCATACATCGCTCCATCCACCACGCCCAAGCGGTCTTTTCATACCTCGAAGCTGCGGTGAAAAGCGTGGAATGCTCTGGGAAACACAAAAACCGACGTCCAGGTCCACCAACTGTCAAGTACAAAGTGAAGAAAGGAAATTTTGAAAGCTGTGAGGTGGTGTCGGGAACAATAGCGCTCAGGTGACAAATTTTCCAACCAATTGTGTGCACATAACCTATGGCCTATCAGCACACTCTTTAGCAGCAAAACACGACCCTAGTGAACAACGTCACGCACAGATTATGCAATATGTGCTCTGAATCGTCTCTGAATTGTCTTGTGTGACATGACCGGTACGACTGTCCCATACGACTTCTACATCGCAAATACTTCATGAAATTATCGCTCCAGCGCCGTGCATTGCAAAGTGTGACCGCAGTCTACGACGCTGGAGCGATAATCGAGCGACGATGGAACGTCACGAATCGTGCCGTCGTAGCGATGAAAATGCCACTGTGACGGTACCCTAAGAATTGCCAGCAAAGGGTGACAAATGCAACACCCCCCCCCCCATGGTCTCCTTCCACTTTAACCCCTTCATGACCCAGCCTATTTTGGCCTTAATGACCTTGTCGTTTTTTGCAATTCTGACCAGTGTCCCTTTATGAGGTAATAACTCAGGAACGCTTCAACGGATCCTAGCGATTCTGAGATTGTTTTTTCGTGACATATTGAGCTTCATGTTAGTGGTAAATTTAGGTCGATAATTTCTGAGTTTATTTGTGAAAACGGAAATTTGTCAATTTTGAAAGTTTCGCAATTTTCACATTTTGAATTTTTATTCTGTTAAACCAGAGTTATGTGACACAAAATAGTTAATAAATAACATTTCCCACATGTCTACTTTACATCACCACAATTTTGGAAACAATTTTTTTTTTTTTGCTAGGAAGTTATAAGGGTTAAAATTTGACCAGTGATTTCTCATTTTTACAACAAAATTTACAAAACCATTTTTTTTAGGGACCACCTCACATTTGAAGTCAGTTTGAGGGTTCTATATGGCTGAAAATACCCAAAAGTGACACCATTCTAAAACTGCACCCCTCAAGGTGCTCAAAACCACATTCAAGAAGTTTATTAACCCTTTAGGTGTTTCACAGCAGCAGAATCAACATGGAAGTAAAAAATGAACATTTAACTTTTTAGTCACAAAAATGATCTTTTAGTGAAATTTTTTTTATTTTCCCAAGGGTAAAAGGAGATACTGGACCACGAATGTTGTTGTCCAATTTGTCCTGAGTACGCTGATACCTCATATGTGGGGGTAAACCACTGTTTGGGCGCACGGCAGGGCTCGGAAGGGAAGGAGCGCCATTTGACTTTTTCAATGAAAAATTGGCTCCAATCTTTAGTGGACACCATGTCGCGTTTGGAGAGCCCCCGTGTGCCTAAACATTGGAGCTCCCCCACAAGTGACCCCATTTTGGAAACTAGACCCCCCAAGGAACTTATCTAGATGCATAGTGAGCACTTATAACCCCCAGGTGCTTCACAGAAGTTTATAACGCAGAGCCGTGAAAATAAAAAATTAATTTTTCTTTCCTCAAAAAATGGTTTTTAGCCCAGAATTTTTTATTTTCCCAAGGGTAATAGGAGAAATTGGACTCCAACAGTTGTTGCCCAGTTTGTCCTGAGAATGCTGGTACCCCAAATATGGGGGTAAACCACTGTTTGGGCGCATGTCGGGGCTTGGAAGGGAGGGAGCACCATTTGACTTTTTGAACGCAAGATTGGCTGGAATCAATGGTGGCGCCATGTCGCGTTTGGAGACCCCTGATGTGCCTAAACAGTGGAAACCTCTCAATTCTAACTTCAACACTAACCTCAACACACCCCTAATCCTAATCCCAACTGTAGCCATAACCCTAATCACAACCCTAACCCCAACACACCCCTAACCACAACCCTAACCCCAACACACCCGTAACCCTAATTCCAACCCTAACCCTAATCCTAACCCTAATCCCAACCCTAACCCTAATCCCAACCCTAACCACAACTGTAACCAACACACCCCTAACCCTATCCGTAACCCTAACCACAAGCCTAATCTTAACCCTATTTGAAACCCTAGCCCTAATTGCAACCCTAACTCTAAGGCTATGTGCCCACGTTGCAGATTCGTGAGATTTTTCAGCACGATTTTTGAAAAATCTGCAGGTAAAAGGCACTGCGTTTTACCTGCGGATTTACAGCAGATTTCCAGTATTTTTTTTTTGTGCGGATTTCACCTGCGGATTCCTATTGAGGAACAGATGTAAAGCGCTGTGGAATCCGCACAAAGAATTAACATCCTGCAGAAAATACAACGCAGCGTTTCTGCACGGAATTTTCCGCACCATGAGCACAGCGGATTTGGTTTTCCATAGGTGTACATGGTACTGTAAACCTGATGGAAAACTGCTACGAATTCGCAGCGGCCAATCCGCTGCGGATCCGCGGCCAATCCGCTGCGGATCCGCCAAATCCGCACTGTGTGCACATGCCATAACCCTAACCCTACCCCTAACCCTACCCCTAGTTCTAACCCTATTTCTAACCCTAACCCTAGTGGAAAAAGAAAAAAAAATATTTTCTTTATTTTATTATTGTCCCTACCTATGGGGGTGATAAAGGGGGGGTTTATTTATTTTTTTTATTTTGATCACTGTGATAGAACCTACCACAGCAATCAAAATGTACTTGTAATGAATCGGCCGGCCGGCAGATTCGGCGGGCGCACTGAGCATGCGCCCACCATTTTGGAAGATGGCGGCGCCCATGAAGACGGACGGGCACCGGGAGCCTCGGTAAGTATAAGGGGGTGAGATCGGGGCACAGGGGGGGGCGTCGGAGCACGGGGGTGGCATAGGAGGACTGGGGAGCGGAGCACAGGACGGAGGGGACTACGGGACAGATCGGTGGCTTGGGGGGGCGATCGGTGGGGTGGGGGGGCTCACATCAGTGTTTCCAGCCATGGCCGATGATATTTCAGCATCGGCCATGGCTGGATTGTAATATTTCACCAGTTTTTTAGGTGAAATATTACAAATCGCTCTGATTGGCAGTTTCACTTTCAACAGCCAATCAGAGCGATCGTAGCCACGGGGGGGTGAAGCCACCCCCCCTGGGCTGAAGTACCACTCCCCCTGTCCCTGCAGATCGGGTGAAATTGGAGTTAACCCTTTCACCCGATCTGCAGGGACGCGATCATTCCATGACGCCACATAGGCGTCATGGGTCGGATTGGCACGGGTTTACATGACGCCTACGTGGCGTCAAAGGTCGGGAAGGGGTTAAAAAACAAAACAAAACTAAACCTAGAAATGTGTAGATTTCTACAACTGTCTTGATTTTCTGTCTCTATTACAAGATTGTTGGGGTCTTTTGCATTTGGAGTGCATATTTTGGATTTTTGTTACTGTGCATTGATCGGTGGTTTAACAATGAAATCTTTTTTTTTTTTTGCATATTGTAGAAAAAGATGTAATGCTGGTGCACCAAATTTATGGGTCTTGCATAGTGTTCCTCCACCAAACTTGACTGACAAGTTCATGCTGTAACTGCAGTAATGGCAGCAACACATTTTTGATAAGTTGACTCTTTGATTTCATTGCTAAGTCGTTACTTCCGTATCAGATGTGAGGCAATTAATCACAATCATTAAATGTCTTCTACTGTGTCCAGAAGTGTACAAATCTATTTAAAGGGAACCTTTCACCCCCCCCCTGGCGTTTATAACTAAAAGAGCCACCTTGTGCTGCACTAGTGCTGCATTCTGACAAGCTGGCTTTTAGTTTGGGTCCCTGGCACTGCTGCAATAATAGCATTTGAAATTTGTCCCTCATACCATGAAATCACCAGGGGGGCAGGTCTTTACCCTCTCAAATCCAGACGCCTCACAGCCGTCACTCATGGCCTCTGGGTGCCGCCCCCTTTTCCTTCATTAGCGTCCCCGGCGCCTGCGCTTTTTTTTTTTTTTTTCTCGGGCATGCGCAGTTGCGCTGTTCTTCGTACTTACAGCGCAGGTGCTGGGGATGCTAATGAATTAAGAGGAGGCACGCAGAGGCCATGAGTGACGGCTTTGAGGCATCTGGATTAAGGGGGAAAGACCTGCCCCCTGGCGATTTCACGGTATGAGGGACAAATTTCAAAAGCGATTATTGCAGCAGTGCCAGGGACCCAAACTATAAAAGAGCCACCTTGTCAGAATGCAGCACTAGTGCAGCACAAGGTGGTTCTTTTAGTTTCAAAAGCCTGGGGGGTGACAGGTTCCCTTTAAATCTAAAACTCTGCAGAGGTCAAAGTCTTGGTCAGGCATAAGTCTGTTGTCCATTAGTTAAATCTTCTCCAGAGAACAGATGGTGTAAATATAACAGTATCTTACGAATTTTGTTAAACTGTTCAGACTGCATCCTTCTTGGAGTCTGTGTCTGAACTGGAGATGAGGGAGGGGAGATTTACAATATGCGGACATAATGTTAAATGGCGTTCTAGATAGTAACATGGACATAAAGTCATCCTTTAACCTTAAATACTATCTAGTTCAACCCATAGCCTAACATGTTGATCCAGAGGAAGGCAAAAAAACCATGTGACAAACACCAAGCTCCACATTGGGGGGGGGGGGGGGGATTGCTTCCCGACTCCACATACAGCAATCAGACTAGTTCCCTGGATCAACGCCCTATCAAGTAATCTAGCATATATAACCTGTAACATTATACTTTTCAAGAAAGGCATCCAGTCCCTTCTTAAATTTTAGTAGTGAATCACTCATTACATCATATGGCAGTCTCACTGCTCTTACAGTAAAGAATCCACGTCTGATTTCTGTGATTATAATAAAACCTTCTTTCCTCCAGATGTAGAGGATGCCCCCTTGTCCCTTTCTCAGGTCTACAAGTAAAAAGATCATTAGTAGTGATGGGCGAGCACTAAAATGCTCAGGTGGTCGTTGCTCGGGTCAAGCAAATTGGATATTTGGGTACTTGGCCAGAACAATGAGCCCAATGTAAGTCTATGGGAGACCCTAGTATTTTTAGATACCCCCTGGGGGTCCTTAAGGTCTAAAAATGTCTGAAAATTATGGAACCACTGCTCAAATGACACAGGGACATCAGGGTGATCGCCCCTGGAAGCATTCCTGACTCCTAGTTCACAGCTTTAATCATTTTTTTCCTAAATTCATGCCATTATTCCCGGTGCCACAAAAAACACATGAAAACAAAACCAAAACGTTTTTGCTGGGAAATATATGTCAAGGTCCATCCTTCGCAGGCTAATGACTTGCCTGTAAGGCCAAATATTTAACCCCAGACAGAAAATTTCCTCCCCCACTTAGGCTTAGTTCAGACGCTGCGTTTTTGAAGCATTTTTCAACTTTAACATTGCTTTCAACCACTGCAAATGCATTCACTGGGAAATGTCATTGTAACATTTAACAACCCTAGCTGGCCATGTGGTGTGTGACACATAAGCAGACCCATCTTGTTTCATTTAGGAAGGAGGGACTTGGTCAGAGGGCCTTTTTTTCCTGGTGCATCAGGCGGCATTAATCTTCTAAAAGGGCCATTATTAAACAGTGGGTCTCATAAGCTGTTGTAGCCTAAGTAACTGCTGTAAGTGGATGGGCTGCCAAGAATTACGATGCACCACAATACCCCTGTCATAAGATATCCAAGAGGGCCTCCTGAAAAGTTGCATTGAATTCAAGGTCTACCCTGCTACCAATTCATATGCACCCCTTTAGGCCTTGGAACCCACATAGTGGATGGGCCCATGAAAATCCACTTCACAATATGCATTTTGTGATCCATACTCCTTAGTTTTATACATTGGAAGCAAGGCCAGCCCTGCTGCATTGCCAGTCATATGCACCCCATTAGGCCTTGGAATCCACATACTGGATGGGCCCATGAAAATCCACTCATATTTTGTAATGGTATGATGGTTCCCTCTTTGCACAATTATTTAGAGGAGAATTTTGTAATTTTATTTGCCAGGTTTTTAACACGAAGGTTCAGATACGGCTTTGAAATAAACTAATACTTGCAAAACAACACAATTTTATTGTTAACAAAATTCAAGGAATATTATGATTAAATGGTGAGTGCACATAATTTTGTATGTGTTAACAAACATGCTAATAAGTACATATAAGGATTAAATATAGTGATTAACTATACTGTATGTAATTAATCTTCATATATACGTAAAGCATCACCAAGAGGCTTATAAACCTCATCCGTCTGGAATATCAGAGGCAACACCAAGACTGAGAACCCCACAAGGATTTAGATCAAACCACCACCGGCATAGTTTCAGTAAACCTTAAGGTACCTTCACACTAAACGATATCACTAGCGATCCGTGACGTTGCAGCGTCCTCGCTAGCGATATCGTTTAGTTTGACACGCAGCAGCGATCAGGATCCTGCTGTGATATCTCTGGTCGTTGAACAAAGTTCAGAACTTAATTTGGTCGTCAGACCGGCGTATCGTCGTATTTGACACCAAAAGCAACGATACCAGCGATGTTTTACACTCGTAACCAGGGTAAACATCGGGTTACTAAGCGCAGGGCCGCGCTTAGTAACCCGATGTTTACCCTGGTTACCAGTGTAAAATGTAAAAAAACAAACTACATACTCACCTTCGCGTCCCCCGGCGTCCGCTTCCCACACTGACTGAGCGCCGTAAAGTGAAAGTACAGCACAGCGGTGACGTCACCGCTCTGCTGTTAGGGCCGGCGCTCAGTCAGTGCAGGAAGCGGACGCCGGGGGACGCGAATGTAAGTATGTACTGTTTGGTTTTTTTACATTTTACGCTGGTAACCAGGGTAAACATCGGGTTACTAAGCGCGGCCCTGCGCTTAGTAACCCGATGTTTACCTTGGTTACCCGGGGACCTCGGCATCGTTGGTCGCTGGAGAGCGGTCTGTGTGACAGCTCTCCAGCGACCAAACAGCAACGCTGCAGCGATCGGCATCGTTGTCGCTATCGCTGCAGCGTCGCTTAATGTGAAGGTACCTTTAATGTTTTACAATGACAGACAGCAAACATATAGAGGCTTACAACTGTTTCTGAAGTGAATAAACAAACATTTCTCAAGATTGTCACTATGAGCATTGTCTGTCACTATGAGCATTCTGTCACATCTGTAAATGTTTTACAAGAAATGCAGCTATGTGATTGTCTGAATGCATTTGGTATACAGTATTTAAATCGGGTTTCAAATCACCATTTGTATATTTGGCTGCCTCAAATGTACAAATGGCAAAGTTATGGCTCTCGAGGAGAGAAACTAATGTAGTCGACAAATATTTGTAATGAACTACTGAGCCAAACTAACAGCATTGACTTATCAAATTTATGTGAAGTGTATTGTGTTCAATGTGAGCAACCAGGCAACACAAAAAAAGCTTTTTAAGGGAGCTCTTTAAGGTACAGAAATGTTATGAAGTCTTTGCCAACAAGGATGTGGTTTCACCAATGTGGGGTACCTTTTTTAAAAATATACTAGTGCCATCGCAGGCCCATTGCAAAAAATTCACCAGCCTATAACAGTACAGAGAACATTCACCCTGGTCATCTAGTGGTTGTGGATGATGAGGATAAGGAGGATAACACAGACCAAATGTGGAAGTGTATACCCATGTGTGGTTGTGAAGAGGTGCATGAGAATACACCTCCCCAAAAGAGAGAATGTATTTGAGGTTGTTTCGCTGTTTTCACTTGGTGGTGTACAGAAGTCTGTCTTATAAAAATGAACAAGGCCTGGATTGGGAGTCAGCCTGTCAGCATTTTCAGTTGACAGGTGGATGAGCTTGTGTTATAATTCCACCAGCGGCACTAAAAACCTTCTCTGACAGAACGCTAGCAGCAGGGCAGGCCAGGACCTCCAAGGCGTAGAGAGCCAGTTCATGCCATGTGTCCAGCTTGGATACCCAATAATTAAAAGGCATGGAGGAATCCCAGAGGATGTTTGGGAAGATGGTAAGGGAGTACCTTGCAGATCGTTCAAACATTGCACTTCTTGTGACAGCACCCCCTGCCTCTGTGCCTCCACGATGGGAGGGTCTGAGAAAACTGTCCCAGAACTTGGCCATTGTTCCCCTGCCTGAGCTGGATTTACTTCTGTTTCTCTTGCTTGGACTCCTTGGTTGTACAACAAACTGACCTCTGCTGCCTGCATTCTCACATGGTAATTATCTAAGTATTTCCACTACAAGGGCCCTGTGGTAATGCAACATTTTAGTACACCTCTGTATCAGGCAGAAGAGATTTGAAAGTTCTCCTTGTAGCGTGGGTCTAGAAGTGTCACCAACCAGTAATGAGTGTCACCCAATATTTTTATAATGCGATGGTCACGTGAAATGCAGTGCAACATAGTCAGCCATGCGTGCCTGCTGCTAACAGGCAAGACTTCTGTGTCCTCACCAACAGGACGACTGACCATGCAGTCGTCGTCCTCCTCTTCATCCTCCTCCTCCCTGTCCTCAGGCCATCCCCGCTGAACAGAAGCTAATACAGATGTGTTTGTAGTACTGTCTATAGCGCATGAAAGCAACTCCTGTTCTTCCTCCTCATTGCCTACCAATCCACCTTAAGAAGACATGAGGCTGGGCTGAGTGTAATCCCCCTGTATGTTTCCTTGCTCCATGTTCTCGTGCTCCACCTGCAATGCATCCTCTTTGATTGTGAGCAGAGAAGTTTTCAGAATGCTGAGAAGCGGGATGGTGACGCTAATTATGGCGTCATCGCCGCTCACCATCCTGGTGCAGTCCTCAAAGTTTTGGAGGTCTTGTGTGGAGTTTGACCCAGAAATTCGACAGCCTTGTTGATGATAGTAGTCAACAGCCCTCTTGTGCTCAAAAATCCTTTCTAACATATGCAGTGTAGAGTTCCAGCACGTTGGGACATCACACAACAGTCGGTGAGCTGGAAGCTGAAAACGCTGCTGAAGCACGGCAAGGGCGGCTGAAGCTGTAGCTGACTTTCTAAAATGGACGGACGGACAGTGTACTTTCACTAGTAGATCCGGCAGCTCCGAGTAGCTTTTCAGAAAACGTTGAACCTCGAGGTTAAGCACATGGGCCAAACAAGGTACGTGTGTGAGCTCACCTTGCCTCAGAGCTGCCACCAGATTACGGCCATTGTCACACACGACCATGCCTGACTGTAGGTTCAGTGGTGTCGTCCAAACATCTGACTGATTTCAGCACTGTCCACAGCTCCTCTGCATTCTGCGGTTTGTCACCTATGCAGATTAGCTTCAGCACAGCCTGTTGCCGCTTGGCTGAGGCAGTGCTTCTGACTATGTTGATTTCAGAGATGCAGGATGAAAGAGGAGTAAGAGGAGGTAGTGGTGGTGGTGGTAGTGCAGGAGCTGTAGCCTGTGGGGGCAACCCTGATTGACGTAGGGCCAGCAATCCTCAGCATGGGGAGGATGTGTTCCATCCCAAGGTCCGACTGGGTCCTGGTTCCACTATGTTAACCCAGTGTGCCATCATTGAGATGTACCATCCCTCCCCACAAGCATTTGTCCACATGTCCGTGGTTAGGTGGACTTTCCCTGTAACCGCATTGAGGACACCGGTAATGTTGTGGTACTCATGCTGGTGTAATGCTGATACAGCACTCCAGGAGAAATAATGGCGACTGGGGACAGAGTACCTTGGGACAGCCGCCGCCATCAGGTTGCGGAAAGCTTCTGTCTCAACAAGCCTAAAGGCAGCATTTCTAGCGCAAGCAGAAGAGAAATATTAGAATTGAGGACTGTGGCCTGTGGGGCGTTGGCTGGGTATTTCCGCTTGCTTTCCAAAGACTGGGTTATAGACAACTGAGTGCTGTGCTGGGACTAGGACTTGGAAGGGCTTGCTGATGGTGCTGCTTGACTGTGGACCACAACAGGTGCAGGGCTAAAGGCATCTTCACATGCACGGTGTACTGGGGATTGGCTTCTATGCAAATCAGTGGAAGAAACAGTGGTGTGACCAGCAGGCAGTGGTCCTGGAGCCAGGGGTTTGGCCCACAGTCGGGTGCTTTGCTTGAATGTGCCTGATCATGCTGGTGGTGGTCAAGCTGGTTGTTTTGCTACCCTTGCTGATGCAGGCATGGCAGGTGCTGCTAATGGCCTGTTTGGGGTTATCGGCATAGATCTTCCAGAGTCTGATTATCTTAAAGACTAGCAGTTGGAATGGCAACTTCCCTCATGTTGGTGTTACTGGGAATGGATGCACGCCTTCTGTCTGTGGCCATCACACTGCTTCTTCCTGCCTGTTGGTGGGATATGCCTCCTTCCCCATTTGTGCTGCTGTACTCGCTATGCATGTCCTCCTACCAGGTTGGGTCAGTCACGATGTCATCCACCACCTCCATCTTCCACATCCACACCCTGCTCCTCCTCCTGACTTTCTGGCAAGTCTCATCATCGTCCACCTCTTGTGACACTTTCCCCTCATCGCCTTCATGTGACCGGGGCTGGTCAAAGCTTTGGGCAGCTCTACATGCGATATCATCTTTTCCCACTTCAGTTTTCCATTTCAAGATTCAGAAATCTCTGCCGGTCAACTTGAACATCTCTTCAGTGTCCAAGTGTGGGATCAGCTGCAGAAAAAACAAATGGCTGGCACACAACTAGGGTATATGGCGTTAGTGAACCAAATCTGAGATCCCATAAATACAGAGTCAATAATCACTGCACTCTTGACTAGACGGATTTTTCTTCAAGTGAAAAAAGTTAATTTATAAGTGAGCGACAGGCAATTAGACGTTTCGGGCCACGCCGTGGCCTTGATCGGTGTCGCTGAAAAAAAATAAAAAAATATCTATATAAATATACAGTATGTACAGAAAAGGCACAACCTATGATACATATTTACAAAGAGGAATGAAACCATGTCACAAATGAGAGGTATGAAGCCGAACGGTAGGGGGGCTATAAATGTCAGACAAAAGGAAAAATATTCGAAGTGAGAATATATCAGTACTGGGGCTAGGTAGAAAGAGCCAGAAGAAATATGAATATATGCATAATGTAGTGGGATGGAACATACAGAGAAATGTAGAGATAATGTAAATGAAGACATACCCTTAAATTAGTGCGTCAACAATCGTACTTGTACATTCCCATCCGGGAAAGGGGCATATTGATAGGTATGTCCTGTTAGAGAATCACAGAGAAATATAATGAAAGAGCAGAAAGTACCTTCTCATTAGATAATGTTGGTGGTATTGGATACTACATGAAATGGTAGATGCATGCAGCATTACAAGATAGGGGAATGTGCAGGGTTAAAAAATCAGTGTGATATGCGACTGGGGGAAATTATGAGAAGACATACTTTAAACTGATTAGGTTTAGGTTTACCATACAAGATGAGGTCTGTGTTGAGATTGTGGTGTGCACAGCATAGGTTGTACAGTAAAAAGGAAGGGGGAAGGGTTGGGGAAAAAAAATTGAATAGACCGAGGTTAGGGTAAGGAATGTATCATCCTAAGAGATGAAGTTTACTGAAAATGGTATTTACCACCTTAACTAGAGATAACCGTAAAGCTGTGGTGCAGGACGCTCAATATGCTCCTATAGCTGTAAGGCAAAGGTTTATGAGGGTAAGAATAGCAGTCTTAGTACAAGCGATACTTATCTGTGCTGGAGCTGGGCTTACGTCCGGAGAGTGCAGCGTTGTGCATGAATCCATGGCTGTACAAGCAGACGGTGGTGGTGTAGTGGGAGGGCTGGTGAGTCTACGCCCAGAAGAGAAGTAGTGACAATAGCCGGAGCTCTGTCTTATGTCGTCCTGGCCGGACAGGTGACCGGAAGTGATGTAGACCACCGGCGCCTGTGCAGAGGACTGAGACGCGCAGTTCGACTGAAGCTTATGTTGTGGATTGTATGCATGCTGTTATGGCAGCGCAAAAAAAGAGGGAACGGTCTGTATATGGCAACAAAAGTGTGTGGAGATAAGAAGGGGGAGGACAAAGGAGGATATGGTGGCAGCATTCAGTGGAAGACTGCTTGCGGCGTCATGGTGTGGAAGAGAGGATGTAAATAAAAGGTGGAAAGCTATAGAAGACACAAATTCAGAGAGAAAAATAACATAATTTCCATTGATTGCGGTGTACAATGCTTTGGCAAACCTATACAAATATAGGGAAATACATGGAATATGGCAAGGATTACACACAGAGAAAAAAAATAGTGGACAATATAAATAGTAGAAGATTAAATGAATGGTAAAGTAATAAAATAAATAAATCTGGGTAAATAAATGGAAATGAGTAATTGCATAAATAACAAAAGGTACAAAATAAAAGTACAAAATAAACAAATATACACGTAGGAGTCCAAACCAAAAGATAAACTAAAAAGGAACAGGTTGAATAAAAAAGAAGAAAACAAGGGGATAAAAGGAAAAAGAAAAAAGAAAAAAAGGGAAATTGATGGTATGGGGGTTACAACGATGTATCTTACCATCTTGGATACGTTTTGGAGACTGTTTTTTCCTAGATCAATTGATTCTATTCATAAGTAAACGTTTATTATATCAATCAATCCATTTCGCGATTGAAACCCTTAGGGTGAAGTGTCAAGGGTGTAAATCCAGTATGTTTCCCGTTGTTTTAGTAACTGGATATAGTTACCACCCCTCCTTGGCCTTGGGACTTTCTCTACTACCTGGAACCTTAATTGGGCCACATTGTGTTTGACCTCCTTAAAGTGGGCCGGTAGGGGTAGCCATAGTTTTTCACATCTGATTGTCGATTTGTTGCTCGAGATGTGGTCCCTTATGGCTTGGGTGGTCTCGCCCACATATAATAAGCCACAGGGACATTTAATGATGTAAATAACAAAGTTGGACTCACACGTATAATAGTCCTTGATAAGATAAGCTTTACCTGTTAGGGGATGGACTACCTCGTTGCCTTTGACATTGGAACAGCTCATGCAGTTTAGGCATGGAAAAGTGCCTCTCCTTCTCTGTCCACTGAGAGATTTAGTGGATGTGTGTTTAAAGCTGACCTAGGATCTTGTAACTAATGTGTCACGTAAGTTTTTGGGGCATTTAGTACACATGAGTGGCGGATTCTTGAATAACTCAAGATTGGCTTAAGCTTTGTTGAGAAGTGGCCAATGTCTCCGAATTAAGTTATGAACCCTAAGCATTGATGGATGATGGTGAACAAATGGCAGTCTCTGGGTCTTGTGGGTCATAATTGTATTGGCATCCACCACATTTGATGCCCTATTGGATTCTGTCTCAAGGAGTTGTGGTGGGTAATCATAAGATGGCCGAAAAATTCAAAATTTGTGGAGTCTAGTTTCCCTCACCGTGGGGTCAGATGTGATCTTAGTAACCCTTTTGAATTGGGATCTGGGGAGACGGTTCTTGGTAGCTTTAGGGTGACAGCTGCTATATAAAAGACTGTTCAATCCGTGGGTTTGGTGTAAATATCAGGACTGAGTCCCCCTACTGTCTTTCTGGACCTTGGTGTCAAGGAATGTGACCTCATCGGCATGATAAGATAAGGTAACTGTTAATTCGGGTCTAATCTGCTTGTAGAACTCCAGGAGGCTTGTTTGGTCACCCTGCCAGATGCAAAAAATCATCAATGTACCTGAACCACGTCAGGGCCAGTTGTTGGAATATGGGATTGGGGTATATACAGTGCCTACAAGTAGTATTCAACCCCCTGCAGATTTAGCAGGTTTAATAAGATGCAAATAAGTTAGAGCCTTCAAACAAGAGCAGGATTTATTAACAGATGCATAAATCTTACAAACCAAAAAGTTTTGTTGCTCAGTTCAATTTTTATAAATTTTAAACATAAAAGTGTGGGTCAATTATTATTCAACCCCTAGGTTTAATATTTTGTGGAATAACCTTGTTTGCAATTACAGCTAATAATCGTCTTTTATAAGACCTGATCAGGCCGGCACAGGTCTCTGGAGTTATCTTGGCCCACTCCTCCATGCAGATCTTCTCCAAGTTATCTAGGTTCTTTGGGTGTCTCATGTGGACTTTAATCTTGAGCTCCTTCCAAAAGTTTTCAATTGGGTTAAGGTCAGGAGACTGACTAGGCCACTGCAACACCTTGATTTTTTGCCTCTTGAACCAGGCCTTGGTTTTCTTGGCTGTGTGCTTTGGATCGTTGTCTTGTTGGAAGATGAAATGACGACCCATCTTAAGATCCTTGATGGAGGAGCGGAGGTTCTTGGCCAAAATCTCCAGGTAGGCCGTGCTATCCATCTTCCCATGGATGCGGACCAGATGGCCAGGCCCCTTGGCTGAGAAACAGCCCCACAGCATGATGCTGCCACCACCATGCTTGACTGTAGGGATGGTATTCTTGGGGTCGTATGCAGTGCCATCCAGTCTCCAAACGTCACGTGTGTGGTTGGCACCAAAGATCTCAATCTTGGTCTCATCAGACCAGAGAACCTTGAACCAGTCAGTCTCAGAGTCCTCCAAGTGATCATGAGCAAACTGTAGACTAGCCTTGACATGACGCTTTGAAAGTAAAGGTACCTTACGGGCTCATCTGGAACGGAGACCATTGCGGTGGAGTACGTTACTTATGGTATTGACTAGAGTTGAGCGACTTTCATTTTTTTAAGATCGAGTCGGGTTTTGTGAAACCCGATTTTGTCCAGAGTCGAGTGCAGTCGGCCGATTATCGCTAAAAGTCGGGGATCGACCGAAACACGAAACCCAATGCAAGTCAATGGGGAAGCATAGTCGGCAGTGAGTGGAGGCCAGGAAAACACCTACAGTGCCCATTTTAATGCCAAAAACATCCATTCTTGTTTCTGAAGCTTGTCAATCTTAATTAACTTTATAATAATAGTTGGGCATAGGGAATTGGGGGTCATTTGGCAAATTTGTGGGGGGTAGGGCTGGTTCAAGGTTTTAGTGGGCCCAGGAAACGTGGAATACGTCACGGCGGTGGAGCAGGGAGAGGTAAGTATTTCAACGTTGCAAGTGCTGTGATCCTGAGCAAGCAGGGGGGGCCCACTCGTTCGCATTGGCACTGGCACAGGGCCCCTCAAAGTACGGCGGTGTGTTTGCATGGCGGGGGCGCCTCCCACCAGCAGCGACACTTTTGCGTACTCTGAGGGGCCCTGTGCCAGTGACTTCACCAACGAGTATGCCCCCCCACCTGATGAAGGAACCTGCACTTTCATCTGCACCTTCCTCTGTCCCTGTGTAAGGTGGTATAACATGCGGGAAGGGGAACCTTACTTTCAGCAGGGTCAGATTCTGGCTGTGTAGAGTATAAGGGGAATGTAGTGGTCTAGGTCAATGTACCAGCAGACTCATCTAACAGTGGCTGGGCAATGGGCAGGATGAGGAGGAAACAGATATAGGGCCAAAGAATAAAGTAGGCTAAATGCAGTTCAAAATTGGTAACAGGACTAAACAGGCGGCATTGCTTTGTTCAGTGGAGTAGCAAACCCAAGAGCAGCAGACACTGTTTCAAGGGCATAACCACACTAGTAGGCCAAATGCAGTTTAATATCTGATAGTATAGGGCGAAAGCCAGAATGTGGAAGCTCAGCTTTGTTAAGTTGAGGACACCACCAGGCAGGGGCAGACATTCACCTTTAGTAGGCCGGAACAGCCAATTGCATTTTTAAAAATGGTAATTTGGAACTGAAGGTTGAAGCTCAGCTTTATTCAGTTGAGGACAACACCAGGCAGGGGCAGACAGACACCTTTAGTAGGCCGGAACAGCCAATGGCATTTTTAAAAATGGTAATTTGGAACAGAAGGTTGAAGCACAGCTTTATTCAGTTGCAGCTTCTTGGCAATAATATAAAGAAGACGCGACAGGACAACACTCGGTGGATGCCATATCTGTGTTTTCAATGGAAAAAAACCTTTCAGTTAACTACTTGCAGGAGAAAGTTTTTGTAGCTGGTGGACAATTTTTTTTAAAAAAAAGCAGTTAATAAGAGGCAGAAGGTAGAAGCTCAGCTTTATTCAGTTGCAGCTTCTTGGCAATAATATAAAGAAGACGCGACAGGACAACACTCGGTGGATGCCATATCTGTGTTTTCAATGGAAAAAAACCTTTCAGTTAACTACTTGCAGGAGAAAGTTTTTGTAGCTGGTGGACAATTTTTTTTAAAAAAAAGCAGTTAATAAGAGGCAGAAGGTAGAAGCTCAGCTTTATTCAGTTGCAGCTTCTTGGCAATAATATAAAGAAGACGCGACAGGACAACACTCGGTGGATGCCATATCTGTGTTTTCAATGGAAAAAAACCTTTCAGTTAACTACTTGCAGGAGAGAGTTTTTTTGTAGCTGGTGGCCAATTTTTGTACTGTACCAGTTTTTTGTTGTATGTGTTTTTGTTTTTAATGTTAAAATGTCTGCATTTGATATCTCTCCAGTATTTTCTTTTTTATAAGCAAAATACTGCAGTTTTACATCGGTTACATGGATACACGGGCAGGCAGCTTGGTGTTCAGTGGAGGAGTATTTAAAGTAGGGACCGCAGACAGGCTATCAAAGGCCTAAAATAACAAACAATAGGCTTATGGCAGTTTTACATCGGTTACATGGATACACGGTCAGGCAGCTTGGTGGTCAGTGGAGGAGTATTTAAAGTAGGGACCGCAGACAGGCTATCAAAGGCCTAAAATAACAAACAATAGGCTCATGGCTGTTTTACATCGGTTACATGGATACATGGGCAGGCAGCTTGGTGGTCAGTGGAGGAGTATTGCAAGGAGTGTCTGTCCCAGTACTCCCAAAATATAAATAGATGTTAATGTCTCGCAAAACAACCAAAAAAAAAAAAAAGGTGGCATACTTAGGTACAGGGGTGGGCTCATCTGCTGAGTTTCTGACATAGTAATTTGGCAGTAACTATTTAATGGTGCCAATATAGGACACAGACACAGACTACTTTAAGTTGCATCATAGATGTCTACAAATTTGTATTGTCAGTGCCAGACATTGAATGATGTCAGCGAATAGACTAAAGATTGGTGGAGCTGTGCAACATAATTTTGCACGTGGTAGAGCACAGTTTGAGCTGGGGGAGGGGGGAACTCTCTTGAGGCCGGCGGGACCGCCCCAGGGCCCCTCATGTTACAACGGTGTGTCTGACGTTGGGTGCGCACCACCACCACCAGAGACACTACATTGTACTATGAGGGACCCAGTAGCAATGCCGTCAACCAAAAGCGAGCACACCCACCTCTTCAGACAAACAGCAGTCTCACGGGTGCTTGCGCCAAGTCGCGATACCACGGCCCCGTGTGGGGAGTTTGGCCATTTAGGGAGGTGTAAACATGTCGTATGCTGTACAATCAGCTGCAGCAAATTAGACATTAGAAAAGTAATTCACAAGCAAGAGCTTTTCATAGGAAAGCTAGGTGTCGGCCGGGCAAGGTGGGGCAAAAGATTTCGAAATCCAGTTGTGGTTCATTTTAATGAATGTTAGATCGTCAACATTTTGGGTAGCCAGACGAGTCCTTTTTTCGGTTAATATTGAACCTGCAGCACTGAATACTCTTTCTGATAGGACACTTGCTGCCGGGCAAGCAAGCTCCTGCAATGCATATTCTGCCAATTCTGGCCAGGTGTCTAATTTTGATGCCCAGTAATCAAATGGGAATGACGGTTGAGGGAGAACATCGATAAGGGATGAAAAATAGTTAGTAACCATACTGGACAAATGTTGTCTCCTGTCACTTTCAATTGATGCAGCAGTACCTGTCCTGTCTGCGGTCATAGCAAAATCACTCCACAACCTGGTCAGAAAACCCCTCTGTCCAACGCCACTTCTGATGTGTGCACCCCTAACACTCCTAGTCTGTTGCCCCCTTGAGCTCGTGTGAGAACGATCACGTGCGCTGTGTGCTGGGAATGCCTGAAGCAAACGGTCAACAAGAGTTGATTGTTTGGTTGCTAATATTAGTTCCAAGTTCTCATGTGGCATAATATTTTGCAATTTGCCTTTATAGCGTGGATCAAGGAGGCAGGCCAACCAGTAATCGTCATCGTTCATCATTTTCGTTATGCGTGTGTCCCTTTTTAGGATACGTAAGGCATAATCCGCCATGTGGGCCAAAGTTCCAGTTGTCAAATCTCCGGTTGTGATTGGGTGAGGGGCAGTTGCAGGCAAATCTACGTCACTTGTGTCCCTCAAAAAACCAGAACCCGGCCTTGACACGCAACCAATTTCCAGTGCCCCCGGGAAAGGTTCCGCATTAAAAATATACTCATCCCCATCATCCTCCTCGTCCTCCACCTCCTCTTCGCCCGCTACCTCGTCCTGTACACTGCCCTGACCAGACAATGGCTGACTGTCATCAAGGCTTTCCTCTTCCTCTGGTGCAGACGCCTGCTCCTTTATGTGCGTCAAACTTTGCATCAGCAGACGCATTAGGGGGATGCTCATGCTAATTACGGCGTTGTCTGCACTAACCAGCCGTGTGCATTCCTCAAAACACTGAAGGACTTGACACATGTCTTGTATCTTAGACCACTGCACACCTGACAACTCCATGTCTGCCATCCTACTGCCTGCCCGTGTATCCTCCCACAAATAAATAACAGCACGCCTCTGTTCGCACAGTCTCTGAAGCATGTGCAGTGTTGAGTTCCACCTTGTTGCAACGTCTATGATTAGGCGATGCTGGGGAAGGTTCAAAGACCGCTGATAGGTCTGCATACGGCTGGCGTGTACAGGCGAACGTCGGATATGTGAGCAAAGTCCACGCACTTTGAGGAGCAGGTCGGAGAACCCAGGATAAGTTTTCAATAAGCACTGCACCACCAGGTTTAAGGTGTGAGCCAGGCAAGGAATGTGTTTCAGTTGGGAAAGGGAGATGGCAGCCATGAAATTCCTTCCGTTATCACTCACTACCTTGCCTGCCTCAAGATCTACTGTGCCCAGCCACGACTGCGTTTCTTGTTGCAAGAACTCGGACAGAACTTCCGCGGTGTGTCTGTTGTCGCCCAAACACTTCATAGCCAATACAGCCTGCTGACGCTTGCCAGTAGCTGGCCCATAATGGGACAACTGGTGTGCAACAGTGTCATCTGCCGATGGAGTGGTTGGCCGACTGCGGTCTGTGGAAGAGCTGTAGCTTCTGCAGGAGGACGAGGAGGAGGAGGAGGAGGGGGTGCGAACGCCTACAGCCAACTGTTTCCTAGACCGTGGGCTAGGCACAACTGTCCCGAAATTGATGTCCCCTGTGGACCCTGCATCCACCACATTCACCCAGTGTGCCGTGATGGACACATAACGTCCCTGGCCATGCCTACTGGTCCATGCATCTGTAGTCAGGTGCACCTTTGTACTCACAGATTGCCTGAGTGCATGGACGATGCGCTGTTTAACATGCTGGTGCAGGGCTGGGATGGCTTTTCTGGAAAAAAAGTGTCGACTGGGTAGCTCGTATCGTGGTTCAGCGTACTCCATCAGGGCTTTGAAAGCTTCGCTTTCAACTAACCGGTAGGGCATCATCTCTAACGAGATTAGTCTAGCTATGTGGGCGTTAAAACCCTGTGTACGCGGATGCGAGGATAAGTACTTCCTTTTTCTAACCAGAGTCTCATGTAGTGTGAGCTGAACTGGAGAGATGGAGATCGTGGAACTTGCGGGTGTGCCGGTGGACATGGCAGACTGAGAGACGGTTGGAGACGGTATTGTTTCCACCGGTGCCCTAGATGCAATATTTCCGCCTACAAAACTGGTGATTCCCTGACCCTGACTGCTTTTGGCTGGCAAAGAAACCTGCACAGATACTGCCGGTGGTGCGGAAAATGGTGGCCTTACAGTGACGGAAGGGATGTTGCGTTGATGACTAGCTTCATTGGCCGAGGGTGCTACAACCTTAAGGGACGTTTGGTAGTTAGTCCAGGCTTGAAAATGCATGGTGGTTAAGTGTCTATGCATGCAACTAGTATTGAGACTTTTCAGATTCTGACCTCTGCTTAAGCTAGTAGAACATTTTTGACCGATGACTTTGCGCTGATCAATTGGATGTTTAAAAAAATGCCAGACTGCACTCTTCCTAGCATCGTATCCCTTTTCAGGGATTGCAGACTGAGCTTTAACCGGATGGCAACGCTGTGCTCCAACAGGTTTTGGCTTTGACACGCGTTTTGGGCCAGATAGGGGCCCGGCAGATGGAACCTGTTGCGATGTTGATGCCTGCTGCGGCCCCTCCTCCACCTCCGCTTCTGAACTACTGCTGCCTGCACCCTGTTCCCCCAATGGCTGCCAATCGGGGTCAACAACCGGGTCATCTATTACCTCCTCTTCGAGCTCGTGTGCAACTTCGTCTGTGTCACTGTGTCGGTCTGTGGTATAGCGTTCGTGGCGGGGCAACATAGTCTCATCAGGGTCTGATTGTGGATCTGTACCCTGAGAGGGCAATGTGGTGGTCTGAGTCAAAGGAGCAGCATAGTGCTGTGGCTGTGCATCAGTGCACTCCATGTCAGAATCTACTTGTAATGGGCATGGCCTGTTAAATGTTTCACTTTCTAAGCCAGGGACGGTATGTGTAAAGAGCTCCATGGAGTGACCCGTTGTGTCGCCTGCTGCATCCTTCTCTCTTGTTGTAGTTTTTGCTGAGGAGGACAAGGAAGCGACTTGTCCCTGACCGTGAACATCCACAAGCGACGCGCTGCTTTTACATTTACCAGTTTCAGAAGAGGAGGCAAAAGAGCTAGAGGCTGAGTCTGCAATGTAAGCCAAAACTTGCTGTTGCTGCTCCGCCTTTAAAAGCGTTTTTCCTACTCCCAGAAAAGAGAGCGTTCGAGGCCTTGTGTAGCCAGACGACGAAACTGGCTCCACAGCTCCAGACTTAGGTGGAATATTTTTATCCCCACGACCACCTGATGCTCCACTACCACTACCATCATTACCAGCTGACAATGAACGCCCACGACGACCTCTTGCACCAGACTTCCTCATTGTTTTAAAATCTTAACCAAAGTAACTTTATTTGTTGCTGTCAAACAACTTACACGGTGAGCTATAACTTCAGTATGATTTCTATATCCCTTAACAGGTTGGTGAGACCACAAGGAAAATCAGGCACAATGTTACACTCTGTTTTCTGTGGCACAAAATCACAGAGATGACACACACGCAGGACTGTCACTCAAGCACTAATGTCAATATTATTCTCCCACCTAATTTTTTTTTTTTTTTTCTCAGGGAGACTTTAGAAACCAAATAAGATAAAATGTTTTTTTCAGGGACAATTTAGAAACCAAATACTAATAAAAAAAATAAAAAAAAGCCTTTCTATGGCCCACAATTAGAGAGAGAGAGGGCACACCCAGGAGTCAAGACTGGCACACAAGCTGAAAGGGCAATATTACTCTCCCACTGTTTTTGTATGTATTTTTTTTTTTCAGGGAGACTTTAGAAACCCAATAATATTAAAAAAAACAAAAAAATAAATAGGCTTTGTATGGCCCACTGAATGAGAGATGGCACACACAGGAGTGGCACACAAGCCCTGACTGAGGCCAATATTTTTCTCCCACTGATTGATGTAGTGTTTTTGTGTTGAGGTAGATTTTAGAACACAAATCAAGGAAAAAAATAAATAGGCTTTCTATGGCCCACTCAGTGAGAGATGGCACACACAGGGATGGCACTGTAGCAGAAATGCCAATCTTAATCTTCCACAAAAAAAAAAAAAAAACAGGGACTGTCCTACAATTACTATCTCCCTGCAGTAATGTAAGCCAGGTATGGCAGGCAGCAATAGGAGTGGACTGATGCACAAATTAAATAAAAAGTGTGGACAAACAAAAAAGATAGCTGTGCAGAAAGGAAGGAACAAGAGGATATGTGCTTTGAAAAAAGCAGTTGGTTTGCACAGTGGCGTACACACAGCAATACAGCTATCACGGAGCCTTCTAGGGCAGCCCAATGAGCTACAGCGCTGAGGGAAAAAAAAAAATGTAGCTTCCAGTGTCCCTGCACACCGAAGGTGGTGTTGGACAGTGGAAATCGCTACAGCACAAGTGGTTTGGTGGTTAGTGGACCCTGCCTAACGCTATCCCTGCTTCTGACGAAGCGGCAGCAACCTCTCCCTAAGCTCAGATCAGCAGCAGTAAGATGGCGGTCGGCGGGAACACCCCTTTATAGCCCCTGTGACGCCGCAGACAGCAAGCCAATCACTGCAATGCCCTTCTCTAAGATGGTGGGGACCAGGACCTATGTCATCACGCTGCCCACACTCTGCATTCACCTTCATTGGCTGAGAAATGGCGCTTTTCGCGTCATTGAAACGTGACTTTGGCGCGAAAGTCGCGTACCGCATGGCCGACAAGCACAGGGGTCGGATCGGGATTCATGAGACGCCGACTTAGCCAAAAGTCGGCGACTTTTGAAAATGAACGACCCGTTTCGCTCAACCCTAGTATTGACTGAAACCAATGTCCCCACTGCCATGAGATCTTCCCGGAGCTCCATCCTTGTCCTTGGGTTAGCCTTGACTGTTCGGACAAGCCTGGCCTCGGCACGGGAGGAAACTTTCAAAGGCTGTCCAGGCCGTGGAAGGCTAACAGTAGGGTTGAGCGAAACGGGTCGATCATTTTCAAAAGTCGCCGACTTTTGGCTAAGTCGGCGTCTCATGAAACCCGATCCGACCCCTGTGCTTGTCGGCCATGCGGTACGCGACTTTCGCGCCAAAGTCGCGTTTCAATGACGCGAAAAGCGCCATTTCTCAGCCAATGAAGGTGAACGCAGAGTGTGGGCAGCGTGATGACATAGATCCTGGTCCCCACCATCTTAGAGAAGGGCATTGCAGTGATTGGCTTGCTGTCTGCGGCGTCACAGGGGCTATAAAGGGGCGTTCCCGCCGACCGCCGTCTTACTGCTGCTGATCTGAGCTTAGGGAGAGGTTGCTGCCGCTTCGTCAGAAGCAGGGATAGCGTTAGGCAGGGTCCACTAACCACCAAACCGCTTGTGCTGTAGCGATTTCCACTGTCCAACACCACCTTCGGTGTGCAGGAACAGTGGAAGCTATTTTTTTTTTTTTTTTCTCCTCAGCGCTGTAGCTCATTGGGCTGCCCTAGAAGGCTCCGTGATAGCTGTATTGCTGTGTGTACGCCACTGTGCAAACCAACTGCTTTTTTCAAAGCACATATCCTCTTGTTCCTTCCTTTCTGCACAGCTATCTTTTTTGTTTGTCCACACTTTTTATTTAATTTGTGCATCAGTCCACTCCTATTGCTGCCTGCCATACCTGGCTTAGATTACTGCAGGGAGATAGTAATTGTAGGACAGTCCCTGTTTTTTTTTTTTGTTTTTTTTTGTGGGAGATTAAGATTGGCATTTCTGCTACAGTGCCATCCGTGTGTGTGCCATCCCTGTGTGCGCCATCTCTCACTGAGTGGGCCATAGAAAGCCTATTTATTTTTTCCGTGATTTGTGTTCTAAATTCTACCTCAACACAAAAACACTACATCAATCAGTGGTAGAAAAATATTGGCCTCAGTCAGGGCTTGTGTGCCACTGCTGTGTGTGCTATCTCTCATTCAGTGGGCTATAGAAAGCCTATTTATTTATTTATTTTTTCTTATTATTTGGTTTCTAAAGTCTCCCTGAAAAAAAAAAAAAAAAAAAAAACAGTGGGAGAGTAATATTGCCCTTTCAGCTTGTGCGCCAGTCTTGACTCCTGGGTGTGCCACCTCTCTCATTCAGTGGGCCATAGAAAGCCTATTTATTTTTTTTTTTAAATATTATTGGGTTTCTAAAGTCTCCCTTAAAAAACAAAAAATACATAAAAAAACAGTGGGAGAGTAATATTGCCCTTTCAGCTTGTGTGCCAGTCTTGACTCCTGGGTGTGCCACCTCTCTCATTCAGTGGGCCATAGAAAGGCTATTTATTTTGTTGTTTTTTTTAATATTATTTGGTTTCTAAAGTCTCCCTGAAAATAAAAGAAAAAAAACTTAAAAAAACAGTGGGAGAGTAATATTGCCCTTTCAGCTTGTGTGCCAGTCTTGACTCCTGGGTGTGCCACCTCTCTCATTCAGTGGGCCATAGAAAGGCTATTTATTTTTTTGTTTTTTTTATTATTTGGTTTCTAAAGTCTCCCTGAAAATAAAAGAAAAAAAACTTAAAAAAACAGTGGGAGAGTAATATTGCCCTTTCAGCTTGTGCGCCAGTCTTGACTCCTGGGTGTGCCACCTCTCTCTCTCTAATTGTGGGCCATAGAAAGCCTTTTTGTTGTTTTTTTTTGTTTTTTTTTTAATATTATTTGGTTTCTAAAGTCTCCCTGAGAAAAAAAAAAAAATAAATTAGGTGGGAGATTAATATTGACATTAGTGCTTGAGTGACAGTCCTGCGTGTGTGTCATCTCTGTGATTTTGTGCCACAGAAAACAGAGTGTGTAACATTGTGCCTGATTTTCCTTGTGGTCTCACCAACCTGTTAAGGGATATTGAAATCATACTGAAGTTATAGCTCACCGTGTAAGTTGTTTGACAGCAACAAATAAAGTTACTTTGGTTAAGATTTTAAAACAATGAGGAAGTCTGGTGCAAGAGGTCGTCGTGGGCGTTCATTGTCAGCTGGTAATGATGGTAGTGGTAGTGGAGCATCAGGTGGTCGTGGGGATAAAAATATTCCACCTAAGTCTGGAGCTGTGGAGCCAGTTTCGTCGTCAGGCTACACAAGGCCTCGAACGCTCTCTTTTCTGGGAGTAGGAAAACCGCTTTTAAAGGCGGAGCAGCAACAGCAAGTTTTGGCTTACATTGCAGACTCAGCCTCTAGCTCTTTTGCCTCCTCTTCCGAAACTGGTAAATGTAAAAGCAGCGCGTCGCTTGTGGATGTTCACGGTCAGGGACAAGTCGCTTCCTTGTCCTCCTCAGCAAAAACTACAACAAGAGAGAAGGATGCAGCAGGCGACACAACGGGTCACTCCATGGAGCTCTTTACACATACCGTCCCTGGCTTAGAAAGTGAAACATTTAACAGGCCATGCCCATTACAAGTATATTCTGACATGGAGTGCACTGATGCACAGCCACAGCCAGAGTACTATGCTGCTCCTTTGACTCAGACCACCACATTGCCCTCTCAGGGTACAGATCCACAATCAGACCCTGATGAGACTATGTTGCCCCGCCACGAACGCTATACCACCGACCGACACAGTGACACAGACGAAGTTGCACACGAGCTCGAAGAGGAGGTAATAGATGACCCAGTTATTGACCCCGATTGGCAGCCATTGGGGGAACAGGGTGCAGGCGGCAGTAGTTCAGAAGCGGAGGTGGAGGAGGGGCCGCAGCAGGCATCAACATCGCAACAGGTTCAATCTGCCGGGCCCGTATCTGGCCCAAAACGCGTGTCAAAGCCAAAACCTGTTGGAGGACAGCGTGGCCATCCGGTTACAGCTCAGTCTGCAATCCCTGAAAAGGGATCCGAATCTAGGAAGAGTGCAGTCTGGCATTTTTTTAAACAACATCCAACTGATCAGCGCAAAGTCATCTGTCAAAAATGTTCAACTAGCTTAAGCAGAGGTCAGAATCTGAAAAGTCTAAATACTAGTTGCATGCATAGACACTTAACCACCATGCATTTTCAAGCCTGGACTAACTACCAAACGTCCCTTAAGGTTGTAGCACCCTCGGCCAATGAAGCTAGTCAGCAACGCAACATCCCTTCCGTCACTGTAAGGCCACCATTTTCTGCACCACCGGCAGTATCTGTGCAGGTTTCTTTGCCAGCCAAAAGCAGTCAGGGTCAGGGAACCACCAGTTTTGTAGGAGGAAATATTGCATCTAGGGCACCGGCGGAAACAATACCGTCTCCAACCGTCTCTCAGTCTGCCATGTACACCGGCACACCCGAAAGTTCCACGATCTCCAGCTCTCCAGTCCAGCTCACCCTACATGAGTCTCTGGTTAGAAAAAGGAAGTACTTATCCTCGCATCCGCGTACACAGGGTTTTAACGCCCACATAGCTAGACTAATCTCGTTAGAGATGATGCCCTACCGGTTAGTTGAAAGCGATGCTTTCAAAGCCCTGATGGAGTACGCTGAACCACGATACGAGCTACCCAGTCGACACTTTTTTTCCAGAAAAGCCATCCCAGCCCTGCACCAGCATGTTAAACAGCGCATCGTCCATGCACTCAGGCAATCTGTGAGTACAAAGGTGCACCTGACTACAGATGCATGGACCAGTAGGCATGGCCAGGGACGTTATGTGTCCATCACGGCACACTGGGTGAATGTGGTGGATGCAGGGTCCACAGGGGACATCAATTTCGGGACAGTTGTGCCTAGCCCACGGTCTAGGAAACAGTTGGCTGTAGGCGTTCGCACCCCCTCCTCCTCCTCCTCGTCCTCCTGCAGAAGCTACAGCTCTTCCACAGAACGCAGTCTGCCAACCACTCCATCGGCAGATGACACTGTTGCACACCAGTTGTCCCATTATGGGCCAGCTACTGCCAAGCGTCAGCAGGCTGTATTGGCTATGAAGTGTTTGGGCGACAACAGACACACCGCGGAAGTTCTGTCCGAGTTCTTGCAACAAGAAACGCAGTCGTGGCTGGGCACAGTAGATCTTGAGGCAGGCAAGGTAGTGAGTGATAACGGAAGGAATTTCATGGCTGCCATCTCCCTTTCCCAACTGAAACACATTCCTTGCCTGGCTCACACCTTAAACCTGGTGGTGCAGTGCTTATTGAAAACTTATCCTGGGTTCTCCGACCTGCTCCTCAAAGTGCGTGGACTTTGCTCACATATCCGACGTTCGCCTGTACACGCCAGCCGTATGCAGACCTATCAGCGGTCTTTGAACCTTCCCCAGCATCGCCTAATCATAGACGTTGCAACAAGGTGGAACTCAACACTGCACATGCTTCAGAGACTGTGCGAACAGAGGCGTGCTGTTATTTATTTGTGGGAGGATACACGGGCAGGCAGTAGGATGGCAGACATGGAGTTGTCAGGTGTGCAGTGGTCTAAGATACAAGACATGTGTCAAGTCCTTCAGTGTTTTGAGGAATGCACACGGCTGGTTAGTGCAGACAACGCCGTAATAAGCATGAGCATCCCCCTAATGCGTCTGCTGATGCAAAGTTTGACGCACATAAAGGAGCAGGCGTCTGCACCAGAGGAAGAGGAAAGCCTTGATGAGTCAGCCATTGTCTGGTCAGGGCAGTGTACAGGACGAGGTAGCGGGCGAAGAGGAGGTGGAGGACGAGGAGGATGATGGGGATGAGTATATTTTTAATGCCGAACCTTTCCCGGGGGCACAGGAAATTGGTTGCGTGTCACGGCCGGGTTCTGGTTTTTTGAGGGACACAAGTGACGTAGATTTGCCTGCAACTGCCCCTCAACCAATCACAACTGGAGATTTGACAACTGGAACTTTGGCCCACATGGCGGATTATGCATTACGTATCCTAAAAAGGGACACACGCATAACGAAAATGATGAACGATGACGATTACTGGTTGGCCTGCCTCCTTGATCCACGCTATAAAGGCAAATTGCAAAATATTATGCCACATGAGAACTTGGAACTAATATTAGCAACCAAACAATCAACTCTTGTTGACCGTTTGCTTCAGGCATTCCCAGCACACAGCGCACGTGATCGTTCTCACACGAGCTCCAGGGGGCAGCAGACTAGGAGTGTTAGGGGTGCACACATCAGAAGTGGCGTTGGACAGAGGGGTTTTCTGACCAGGTTGTGGAGTGATTTTGCTATGACCGCAGACAGGACAGGTACTGCTGCATCAATTGAAAGTGACAGGAGACAACATTTGTCCAGTATGGTTACTAACTATTTTTCATCCCTTATCGATGTTCTCCCTCAACCGTCATTCCCATTTGATTACTGGGCCTCCAAATTAGACACCTGGCCAGAATTGGCAGAATATGCATTGCAGGAGCTTGCTTGCCCGGCAGCAAGTGTCCTATCAGAAAGAGTATTCAGTGCTGCAGGTTCAATATTAACCGAAAAAAGGACTCGTCTGGCTACCCAAAATGTTGACGATCTAACATTCATTAAAATGAACCACAACTGGATTTCGAAATCTTTTGCCCCACCTTGCCCGGCCGACACCTAGCTTTCCTATGAAAAGCTCTTGCCTGTGAATTACTTTTCTAATGTCTAATTTGCTGCAGCTGATTGTACAGCATACGACATGTTTACACCTCCCTAAATGGCAAAACTCCCCACACGGGGCCGTGGTATCGCGACTTGGCGCAAGCACCCGTGAGACTGCTGTTTGTCTGAAGAGGTGGGTGTGCTCGCTTTTGGTTGACGGCATTGCTACTGGGTCCCTCATAGTACAATGTAGTGTCTCTGGCGGTGGTGGTGCGCACCCAACGTCAGACACACCATTGTAACATGAGGGGCCCTGGGGCGGTCCCGCCGGCCTCAAGAGAGTTCCCCCCTACCCCAGCTCAAAATGTGCTCTACCACGTGCAAAATTATGTCGCACAGCTCCACCAATCTTTAGTCTATTCGCTGACATCATTCAATGTCTGGCACTGACAATACAAATTTGTAGACATCTATGATGCAACTTAAAGTAGTCTGTGTCTGTGTCCTATATTGGCACCATTAAATAGTTACTGCCAAATTACTATGTCAGAAACTCAGTAGATGAGCCCACCCCTGTACCTAAGTATGCCACCTTTTTTTTTGTTTTGGTTGTTTTGCGAGACATTAACATCTATTTATATTTTGGGAGTACTGGGACAGACACTCCTTGCACTACTCCTCCACTCACCACCAAGCTGCCTGTGTATCCATGTAACCGCTGTAAAGCTGCCATGAGCCTATTGTTTGTTATTTTAGGCCTTTGATAGCCTGTCTGCGGTCCCTACTTTAAATACTCCTCCACTGACCACCAAGCTGCCTGCCCGTGTATCCATGTAACCGCTGTAAAACTGCCATGAGCCTATTGTTTGTTATTTTAGGCCTTTGATAGCCTGTCTGCGGTCCCTACTTTAAATACTCCTCCACTAACCACCAAGCTGCCTGCCCGTGTATCCATGTAACCGCTGTAAAACTGCCATGAGCCTATTGTTTGTTATTTTAGGCCTTTGATAGCCTGTCTGCGGTCCCTACTTTAATTACTCCTCCACTCACCACCAAGCTGCCTGTGTATCCATGTAACCGATGTAAAACTGCAGTATTTTGCTTATAAAAAAGAAAATACTGGAGAGATATCAAATGCAGACATTTTAACATTAAAAACAAAAACACATACAACAAAAAACTGGTACAGTACAAAAATTGTCCACCAGCTACAAAAACTTTCTCCTGCAAGTAGTTAACTGAAAGGTTTTTTTCCATTGAAAACACAGATATGGCATCCACCGAGTGTTGTCCTGTCGCGTCTTCTTTATATTATTGCCAAGAAGCTGCAACTGAATAAAGCTGAGCTTCTACCTTCTGCCTCTTATTAACTGCTTTTTTTAAAAAAAATTGTCCACCAGCTACAAAAAATTGCTCCTGCAAGTAGTTAACTGAAAGGTTTTTTTCCATTGAAAACACAGATATGGCATCCACCGAGTGTTGTCCTGTCGCGTCTTCTTTATATTATTGCCAAGAAGCTGCAACTGAATATAGCTGAGCTTCTACCTTCTGCCTCTTATTAACTGCTTTTTTTTTTTATAAAATTGGCTGTTCCGGCCTACTAAAGGTGTCTGTCTGCCCCTGCCTGGTGTTGTCCTCAACTGAATAAAGCTGAGCTTCTACCTTCTGTTCCAAATTACCATTTTTAAAAATGCCATTGGCTGTTCCGGCCTACTAAAGGTGTCTGTCTGCCCCTGCCTGGTGTTGTCCTCAACTGAATAAAGCTGAGCTTCAACCTTCTGTTCCAAATTACCATTTCTAAAAATGCCATTGGCTGTTCCGGCCTACTAAAGGTGTCTGTCTGCCCCTGCCTGGTGTTGTCCTCAACTGAATAAAGCTGAGCTTCTACCTTCTGCCTCTTACTAACTGCTGTTTTTTTAAAAAATTGGCTGTTCCGGCCTACTAAAGGTGTCTGTCTGCCCCTGCCTGGTGTTGTCCTCAACTGAATAAAGCTGAGCTTCAACCTTCAGTTCCAAATTACCATTTTTAAAAATGCAATTGGCTGTTCCGGCCTACTAAAGGTGTCTGTCTGCCCCTGCCTGGTGTTGTCCTCAACTGAATAAAGCTGAGCTTCAACCTTCTGTTCCAAATTACCATTTTTAAAAATGCCATTGGCTGTTCCGGCCTACTAAAGGTGTCTGTCTGCCCCTGCCTGGTGTTGTCCTCAACTGAATAAAGCTGAGCTTCAACCTTCTGTTCCAAATTACCATTTTTAAAAATGCAATTGGCTGTTCCGGCCTACTAAAGATGTCTGTCTGCCCCTGCCTGGTGTTGTCCTCAACTGAATAAAGCTGAGCTTCAACCTTCAGTTCCAAATTACCATTTTTAAAAATGCAATTGGCTGTTCCGGCCTACTAAAGGGGTCTGCCCCTGCCTGGTGTTGTCCTCAACTGAATAAAGCTGAGCTTCTACCTTCTGCCTCTTACTAACTGCTGTTTTTTAAAAAAAATTGGCTGTTCCGGCCTACTAAAGGTGTCTGTCTGCCCCTGCCTGGTGTTGTCCTCAACTGAACAAAGCTGTGCTTCAACCTTCTGTTCCAAATTACCATTTTTAAAAATGCCATTGGCTGTTCCGGCCTACTAAAGGTGTCTGTCTGCCCCTGCCTGGTGTTGTCCTCAACTGAATAAAGCTGAGCTTCTACCTTCTGCCTCTTACTAACTGCTGTTTTTTTTTAAAATTGGCTGTTCCGGCCTACTAAAGGTGTCTGTCTGCCCCTGCCTGGTGTTGTCCTCAACTGAATAAAGCTGAGCTTCTACCTTCTGTTCCAAATTACCATTTTTAAAAATGCCATTGGCTGTTCCGGCCTACTAAAGGTGTCTGTCTGCCCTTGCCTGGTGTTGTCCTCAACTGAATAAAGCTGAGCTTCTACCTTCTGCCTCTTACTAACTGCTGTTTTTTTAAAAAATTGGCTGTTCCGGCCTACTAAAGGTGTCTGTCTGCCCCTGCCTGGTGTTGTCCTCAACTGAATAAAGCTGAGCTTCTACCTTCTGCCTCTTACTAACTGCTGTTTTTTAAAAAAAATTGGCTGTTCCGGCCTACTAAAGGTGTCTGTCTGCCCCTGCCTGGTGTTGTCCTCAACTGAACAAAGCTGTGCTTCAACCTTCTGTTCCAAATTACCATTTTTAAAAATGCCATTGGCTGTTCCGGCCTACTAAAGGTGTCTGTCTGCCCCTGCCTGGTGTTGTCCTCAACTGAATAAAGCTGAGCTTCTACCTTCTGCCTCTTACTAACTGCTGTTTTTTTAAAAAATTGGCTGTTCCGGCCTACTAAAGGTGTCTGTCTGCCCCTGCCTGGTGTTGTCCTCAACTGAATAAAGCTGAGCTTCAACCTTCTGTTCCAAATTACCATTTCTAAAAATGCCATTGGCTGTTCCGGCCTACTAAAGGTGTCTGTCTGCCCCTGCCTGGTGTTGTCCTCAACTGAATAAAGCTGAGCTTCAACCTTCTGTTCCAAATTACCATTTCTAAAAATGCCATTGGCTGTTCCGGCCTACTAAAGGTGTCTGTCTGCCCCTGCCTGGTGTTGTCCTCAACTGAATAAAGCTGAGCTTCAACCTTCAGTTCCAAATTACCATTTTTAAAAATGCAATTGGCTGTTCCGGCCTACTAAAGGTGAATGTCTGCCCCTGCCTGGTGTTGTCCTCAACTGAATAAAGCTGAGCTTCTACCTTCTGCCTCTTACTAACTGCTGTTTTTTTAAAAAATTGGCTGTTCCGGCCTACTAAAGGTGTCTGTCTGCCCCTGCCTGGTGTTGTCCTCAACTGAACAAAGCTGAGCTTCCACATTCTGGCTTTCGCCCTATACTATCAGATATTAAACTGCATTTGGCCTACTAGTGTGGTTATGCCCTTGAAACAGTGTCTGCTGCTCTTGGGTTTGCTACTCCACTGAACAAAGCAATGCCGCCTGTTTAGTCCTGTTAACAATTTTGAACTGCATTTAGCCTACTTTATTCTTTGGCCCTATATCTGTTTCCTCCTCATCCTGCCCATTGCCCAGCCACTGTTAGATGAGTCTGCTGGTACATTGACCTAGACCACTACATTCCCCTTATACTCTACACAGCCAGAATCTGACCCTGCTGAAAGTAAGGTTCCCGACCCTGCTGAAAGTAAGGTTCCCCTTCCCGCATGTTATACCACCTTACACAGGGACAGAGAGGAAGGTGCAGATGAAAGTGCAGGTTCCTTCATCAGGTGGGGGGGGCATACTCGTTGGCGACGTCACTGGCACAGGGCCCCTCAGAGTACGCAAAAGTGTCGCTGCTGGTGGGAGGCGCCCCCGCCATGCAAACACACATCGCTGTACTTTGAGGGGCCCTGTGCCAGTGCCAATGCGAACGAGTGGGCCCCCCCTGCTTGCTCAGGATCACAGCACTTGCAACGTTGAAATACTTACCTTTCCCTGCAACACCGCCGTGACGTAGTCCGCATTTCCTGGGCCCACGAAAAACTTGAGCCGGCCCTACTCCCCCCACAACTTTTGCCAAATGACCCCCAATTCCCTATGCCCAACTATTATTATAAAGTTAATTAAGATTGACAAGCTTCAGAAACAAGAATGGATGTTTTTGGCATTAAAATGGGCACTGTAGGTGTTTTCCTGGCCTCCACTCACTGCCGACTATGCTTCCCCATTGACTTGCATTGGGTTTCGTGTTTCGGTCGATCCCCGACTTTTAGCGATAATCGGCCGACTGCACTCGACTCGACTCTGGACAAAATCGGGTTTCACAAAACCCGACTCGATCTTAAAAAAATGAAAGTCGCTCAACTCTAGCTAACAGTAGTTCCATAAGCCTTCCACTTCCGGATGATGCTCCCAACAGTGGAGACAGGTAGGCCCAACTCCTTGGAAAGGGTTTTGTACCCCTTGCCAGCCTTGTGACCCTCCACGATCTTGTCTGATGGCCTTGGAATGCTCCTTTTGTCTTTCCCATGTTGACAATGTATGAGTGCTGTTCACAAGTTTGGGGAGGGTCTTAAATAGTCAGAAAAGGCTGGAAAAAGATAATTAATCCAAACATGTGAAGCTCATTGTTCTTTGTGCCTGAACTACTTCTTAATACTTTAGGGGAACCAAACAGAATTCTGGTGGGTTGAGGGGTTGAATAATAAATGACCCTCTGAAAAGACTTTTCACAATTTAAAAAAAAATAAACAAAGAAATAACATTCTTTTTTGCTGCAGTGCATTTCACACTTCCAGGCTGATCTACAGTCCAAATGTCACAATGCCAAGTTAATTCCAAATGTGTAAACCTGCTAAATCTGCAGGGGGTTGAATACTACTTGTAGGCACTGTATAGTCTCGTTCAAATCAGTCCATGTATAGGTTTGCATAGGCCAGGGCCACGTTGGACCCCATTGCGGTCCCACATGTCTGTACTTAAAAATAGTTTTCACATAGAAGTTTTCTCTTAATACGAGATTAAGTAGGTTTAGGCATAGTTCTTGAGAACCCCTATCAATATCTGCTTCATGTAGGGTAAGGTGTACTGATTCTACATCTTTATCATGGGTAATGGAAGTGTATAGACTCTTTACGTCTAGGGTGCACAAGATGCTCCCAGGTGGAATCTGATGGATGTCATGTAACTTCTTTAGGAAGTCTCCTGTATCAAGGATGAATGATTTTGTCATATGGGTATATGGTGTCAGGAGTTTTGAGGTAATATGAGAGGGGGTTGAGGATGGAATCAGTAGAGGCTACTATTGGGCGTCCTGGTGGATTATGGAGATTATTGTGAATTTTTGGGAGAATATATAGTACTGATGTTACAGGGTGGTGTGGTGTTAGTTCCGTTCTCGGACTCCCTCCTGTGGTCATGAATGTTACTTTGGTTCGTTCTGCTCTTGGACTCCCTCTGGTGGCTTCGAGCGGAACTGCTGGTCACTGAGGTTGGCTTTGTCAGCTGCTCTCGTTTATTGCTATGCTGGTTTCCCTATTTAACTCCACTCAGATCGTTACTTCATGCCAGCTGTCAATGTTTCAGTATTGGTTCAGATCTCTCTTGGCCTTCTCTGAGGACCTGTCTACTCCAGCAGAAGCTAAGTCTTTGCTAGTTCATTTGTTGATACTGCTTCCTGAATATATTTCTTAGTACTGCTAAATTCTAGTCCAGCTTGCTATCATGATATTCCCTTGCTAGCTGGAAGCTCTGGGGGTGCAGAGTGGCACCTCCACACCGTGAGTCGGTGTGGGGAGTCTTTTTGCTTACTCTGCGTGGCTTTTTTTTGTAGTTTTTTGTGCTGACCGCATAGTTCCCTTTTCTTTCCTCTGACTATTTAGTTAAGTCTGGCCTCCTTTGCTAAAACCTGTTTCAACCTGTTTCATTCCTGTGTTTGTGACCTTCCTCTTAACTCAGTCAATATATGTGGGGGGCTGCCTTTACCTTTGGGGAATTTCTCTGAGGCAAGGTAAGGCTTCTATTTCTATCTTTAGGGGTAGTTAGCTCTTGGGCTGTGAAGAGGCGTCTAGGGAGAGTTAGGTACGCTCCACGGCTATTTCTAGTGTGTGTGATAGGAGTAGGGTTTGCGGTCAGCCGAGTTCCCATTTCCCCAGAGCTAGTCCCGATTTTGAGTTTACTCATCAGGTCATTCCGGGTGCTCCTAACCACCAGGTCCATAACAGTGGTGGTTTAGTAGATATGTCCTGATTCTGCTGTCAATGGTTTTAAGTTCGAGATGTTTGTCAAGGGTGGCATTGATTTTGTTACAGATGGAGACAGTGGGAGTCACACTGGGTCGTCTTATATGTGGTATTGTCAGAGAGTGGTCTCTTGATTTCAGCAACATAATGGCTTCTACAGTATTCATGACCACAATGGCTCCCCCCTTATCCGCTGGTTTAACCCTGCTGTTCTGTTTAGATTTCACATACACTTGTACTGTTCCCGGTCATTTTTGACCGTCCTTATAAAATAATCATTTTTAGCTAATCTAAGTGGTTTTTTTAAACAGTTTTTGCACTATTATATTGCTTGTGAAGATGGTTGTTCACATACCAGAAAAAAAAATAAATACAAAGCTTGTTTTATATTTTTTTTATATCCAAAAGGGAACATGGTATTTTTTCGATTTTTGTAAAAATTGATGATTTTTGCAGATAAAAAAAAAAATCTTGATCTAAATGTTAACTATAAGTAATATCAAACATTATGTAGATATACTTTTTTCAAAGGCAAAAAAAAAAAAAAAAAAAGCTTTTTTCTCTATAAAAAGGCAAAAAACGTTGTTTTTTATACACTTATACTCTTCCCGGTCATTTTTGACCGGACCTAACAAAGTTGTGATTTGTACCTAATTCAAGTGTTATTTGATTACCTGTTGCATTGTTTTACTGTATGTGAACATGGTTTTCAATAATCAGATGAAAAATTAAATCAAAAACTTTTATTTTTTGAATCAAATAAATTAACATTTATGTACAGTGTAATACTGTACAACCAGCAAACACATGGAAAATCAGAAAATCATGATTTACAATATGAAATGTTGACAACTGAATGGAACTAGATCTATATGAACAGCAGGGTAAATAAAAACCAGTGAAATAAATTGCGCATAGCTATACTGGAAGCGAATCCGTCGGCTGTATCGCAACTTGAAAATGTCGGTATGTGTAAATCTGTTCTGACCAAAAGTAGTCAGATACATTGATAAATAGTAGTAGATGCAATATATAGTTCAAAATGAGGTGATAGCACCTTTATTTTTGTCAAAAATTGTCTGGAGAGCTGAATAAAGGCCTATCGGTCATTTTTGACCGAACAGTACAAGTGTAAAAAAAATTGTACCAAATAAAGTAAACAAATTAAAAAAAAAAAAAATTCCCACAGAGAGTACCCCCCTAATGACAAAGTCAGGGAGCCTCAAGTCTCAGAATCACACGCTGAATTTTTATAACATTATAGAATTTCAAAAACGGTCATTTTTGACCTAACAGAACAGCAGGGTTAATCACAATATTTTTATTATCCCTAAGGGCTTCAAGAGCTTGTTTCTCCGTAGAATTGAGATTATGGTGAACCGGGAGAAAGCCAAGCCGGTGGTCATAGATCATTTGTTTAATGTCGCTGTCAAGTAAGTCAATAAAAGCCTTAACCGCATGATTGGTTTTAGGTGGCATAAAGCTACTGGGATTACGTAGGCCTAGGGTGTCAATTGTGATTTTGGGGCCAACATCCCTATTTGATGACAAACCTCAACCTATTGTTAACACACTTGGCAAAACACCAAAGTGTACCTTGAGTCAAATATTGCGGTGGAAACGGTGGAGGTCTTTTTCTAGATTAAAAGAATCCCATCTGGGTGTGGGGCAGAAAGAGAACCCCAAGGAATGTTTCCTTGTCATTGCCACCTCTTGTGACACTTGCCCACCATCGCCTTGGTGTGACCGGGGCTAGTCAAAGCCTTGGACAGCTCTATATGCAATCTCATCTTTCCCCACTTGGAGTTGACTGGCAGAGATTTCTGAATCTTGGACACTCTGAAAAGCTGTTCAGTTTTCCATTTCAAGTGTGGGATCAGTTGTCTCAGGGCACTCTGCATGGTAGGAGGGAGGATCAGGGTGACGAATATACTGGCCACACTCATGGCTACTCTTGACTGTGTGGAAGACAAGGTGGTGGTGGCTAACAGTTTTTGGTTGGATAGCAGATAATGCTTCCAGTCACTTAAACACTGCTCTGGCTTCAATAGTGGTGTGCTGTGGTCCCCTAGAAACAGGGACAGGAAGGTCGAGTGAGATGTGGGTCTTTATTGTTGCCCACTTTCACCTTGTCCACCGCCTCGTCCTCTGGATGCACCATCAGCATCATGTCCACTTCCCCGTCCTTTGCCCCTTGCCTTGCCCATTTTATATGGACTACTGCACTATTTCAAATGCTCAACACAAATGTCTTTTATTAGTAGCGAAATAATGTGATCATTATGCCTGCAAATCTACGATTTTTTTTAAACCCAAACACCAGGCAGGCCTCAGCCTGACCTAACAAACTGTATTAATTTTTTTTTTTTTTATGTAAAGTTTAATTTATGCACAATAGTGCTGTATAGAATTTGAGTATCACAGCCAAAAAATAAGTACATCAGCCTACAATGCCCAAACTAGGAGCATGCAGATTTGAGGCCTTTTTCGGTGAATTTAAAAACACCAAAAAAATACAAGGGTAGCACACACAACTATGCTACATATGGCTGACAAACTATCACTTTTCAACAGGCCTCAGTCTGACAGAACAGACTATTTTTTTTGTTTGTTTTTTTGAGGGGGTGAATTTTTGGAAAAAGGGAAGGATGCAGTGGGAGCAATGGACGCACATACAGTGCCTGCAGCCCTTGCACTGATATGAATATGCTGTGCCCACCTGCCTAGCGCTGCAATATCAGAACCCACGAATTAGCCCTATAAAGGACTGTTGGTTTCTCAGGAGTTGTGGATGTAAGAGTTGCAGACCCTACACTACCTCTAAAAACCATGATTCTGACCCTATTTCGGCACCAGCTCTCCCTACTCTCGCTGAAACAGGAACAGAATGTGACGAGTAGGGCGGCGCCTGGTCTCTTATACTCAAGATGATGCTGTGCGGACAAGCCAATCACTGCACAACCACAACAAAGATGGCTGCGGCGTTTCATGGCCTGGCAGACAATCCCTGCACTGTGATTGGGTCTCTAAAGTCCGCCAAAACTGCTGGGTGGAGAAACCGGTTACTGCCGAATAATCCCGGAAATGCTCACTGCTCGCCGAGTACACCGAGCATAGTGATACTCGGGCGAGTAACGAGTAGTGGCGAGCATGTTCGCTCATCACTAGTAAAAATCATGCAATGTTTTTCTGTTTTATTTTTTTATCTTTAGAATCTCACAAGTGAAGTGAACCTATGATAGGTAGGCCTCTTCATTGTTTGTAGGTGGGTCAACTTGCATAATCAGCAGTGTATCAAATAGTTATTTTCCCCACTGTATATATGGCTCCTGCCTTTACATTGAAATATATGACACCCTGTCTTAAGCAGGTAACCAAAAACTATAGAAACATTTAAGTTACTAATGGGTTTAATTAGTTTTGACTTGCATGCTAACCAGTGAGTTGGCCTCGATTTCCCTTGTAATCCAACCTTTGTTATGGTTTTTCCTGTTTCTATTAAAATTAAATGATGGGTTAAAAAAGGCTTCCACAATATCTCAGCTCCTCAGTTCTGTGTAATCTGAGCCTCATACTTGCCAAGCTAATTTCCATAAAATCCATAAAGGCCAGCAGTTGTAGCTCTAGTGAGTAGTGTTGAGCGATACCGTCCGATACTTGAAAGTATCGGTATCGGATAGTATCGGCCGATACCCAAAAAGTATCGGCCGATACCCTGATTGTTCCCAGGGTCTGAAGGAGAGGAAACTCTCCTTCAGGCCCTGGGATCCATATTACTGTGTAAAATAAAGAATTAAAATAAAAATATTGATATACTCACACCTCCGGAGGCCCCTGGACATCACCGCTGGTAACCGGCAGCCTTCTTTGCTTAAAATGAGCGCGTTTAGGGCCTTCCATGACATCACGGCTTCTGATTGTTTGCGTGCCGCTCATGTGACCGCCACGCGACCAATCACAAGCCGTGACGTCATTGTCAGGTCCTAAATTCCGAATTCTAGGAATTTAGGACCTGAGAATTACGTCATGGCTTGTGATTGGTCGCGTGGCGGTCACATGAGCGGCACGCAACCAATCAGAAGCCGTGACGTCATGGAAGGTGCTGAACGCGCTCATTTTAAGCAAAGAAGGCTGCCGGTTACCAGCGGTGATGTCGAGGGGCCTCCGGAGAGGTGAGTATATCAATATTTTTTTATTTGAATTCTTTATTTTTTACATGGATATGGATCCCAGGGCCTGAAGGAGAGTTTCCTCTCCTTCAGACCCTGGGAACCATACACTGGGAACTTCCGATTCCCGATACCACAAAAGTATCGGATCTCGGTATCGGAATTCCGATACCGCAAGTATCGGCCGATACTTGCGGTATCGGAATGCTCAACACTACTAGTGAGACTTGATAACTAGGTTTTCTTGGAAATGTTCCGTTTGTTAAATTCACATTATGAATGTGCCCAGAGACAAACAATTCTGATGGTTCGTCACGAATGGTCACAGGTTCGATGGCGCAAGCCTGTCAATATCTTCTGGGTCAATGAAGCTGCACACCGTTCACAATGTTGTGATAATTCTGCTAGTAGGTTGTTGATTTCCTTTACTCTATATGGTAAAACAAGTGATTTATATCAGATGGTTCGCTGCATTGTGCTTTTCTGAAAATATCAAGTGTTTACCAGAAAATGTATCTGGGCATCTTGTATTGAAAACCATTTACTGTTGTGGTTTTATAAATGTAATTGTATATACCATAGACTGACTAAATACAATGTAATGCTTTGCCATAGACACAATTGGAGAAAACCCTCACTTGTAAGAAATTTTAGTGAATGGGACCATCCAAAGGCTGAAATACTGTGCAGACCCTGATGACAAATAGATTTTATAGAACAATGTTATCCACATATTAATGTATTTACCATGAACACATCAGGATAGACTATGATGGATTCCAAGACTATGCAAGGACTCATGATTACAGAAACTTGATTCCAGCTTACCCAGTTGTGCTATGCTCATCCACTTGGGGCTCAAACACTGACCTCACATCAAGGAAAATAAAAAAGGAAAATCTAGTCCTGTTGAGCCGGACTCCAATATTTTTCTATTTTTCAAAGAAAATATAGTGCATACAAAAGAAAAATTTATATGGTCGACATGACCCAGTCGACGTATTTCGACTGCACTAGGCAGTCTTGCTCGTGATCATGACTGGGTCATGTTGACCATGTAAATTTTTCTTTTGTATACACTATTTTCTTTGATAGAAATAAATTGGAGTACGGCTCAACAGGATTGGATTTTCCTTTTTTATTTTCAAGGACTCGTTATGCATGAGATAAAGGAACGGAGAGGCTCAATCTCTTCTCCACCAACCCTCCCAATATACAACAAACAGCTGAGAAGAAAATCTAAATTTGAATAAACAGATTATTTTTTGTAATCAATTGATGATGTGAGCTGTAGGGTTACCACAAATGGAAAAATATACAGAAATATTTTGCAGGATATGCTGGAAACCGATGTCTACAGTGGCACAAGGACGTCAGATGAGAAGTTCCCACCAATAATCTGCCACCATGTATTTGGTACATATTCTAACAAGATACTTATTTATAGTGCTTTGCTTATATTGTGCAAACTTTTTCCTCCGTGCTTTACAGACATGATCATCACTGTCCCCATGGGGCTCACAGACTAAATTCCCTATCAGTATGTCTCTTGTGTGTGTGTGTTTACTCCGGTTTCCTCTCACACTCCAACACTGAGAGAACATACAAACTCCTTGCAGATGTTGGTGGGATTTGAACCCAGGACCCAGCGTTGCATGTCTTCAGGGCTAACCACTGAGCCACCGTGCTGCCTAGATCTAAGAAATGGGGAGTAAAATATTAAGGAGTCTCACCCTTCATATAGAGAGGTGCGAACTCAAATTAGTAAAGCTTTGCATTATTACTGAACACTTAAGGCACAGACACCGAACACTGACTTCACTAGGAAGTCCATGTTGGTTCAGGTTCAGCACTCCCGAACACCGATGTTTGTCATGTGCATGACAGCACAGCAAACACTGCTTCTGTTCAGCAGTAAAATAATCACCGCTGGTCACAGCCACAGTACCCACCCTGTCAAATGAGTGTGAGCCTGCAGCGATAACTGGTATAAAGTTTACCCCTGGCCATTACTGTCGGCTGATTAGACTACTGCTCCCATCAGCCGACTCCTGCTGCCGCTAATAGTGAGAGCAAGAGCAGCTGATGGGAATATTCCTCAGCTGTGCCTGTGCTTTAACCCCTTCACCCCCAAGGGTGGTTTGCACGTTAATGACCGGGCCAATTTTTACAATTCTGACCACTGTCCCTTTATGAGGTTATAACTCTGGAACGCTTCAACGGATCCCAGTGATTCTGACAATGTTTTCTTGAGACATATTGTACTTGATGATAGTGGTAAAAATTCTGTGATAGTACCTGCGTTTATTTGTGAAAAAAACGGAAATTTGGCAAATTTTGAAAATTTCGCAATTTTCCAACTTTGAATTTTTATGCAATTAAATCACAGAGATATGTCACACAAAATACTTAAGTAACATTTCCCACATGTCTACTTTACATCAGCACAATTTTGGAACCAAAATTTTTTTTTGTTAGGGAGTTATAAGAGTTAAAAGTTGACCAGCAATTTCTCATTTTTACAACACCAAATGAGATGTGGTCCCTAAAAAAAAATGAAGTCATTTTGAGGGGTCTATATGATAGAAAATACCCAAGTGTGACACTATTCTAAAAACTGCACCGCTCAAGGTGCTCAAAACCATATTCAAGAAGTTTATTAACCCTTCTGGTGCTTCACAGGAATTTTTGGAATGTTTAAATAAAAATGAACATTTAACTTTTTTTCACAAAAAATTTACTTCAGCTCCAATTTGTTTTATTTTACCAAGGGTAACAAAAGAAAATGGACCCCAAAAGTTGTTGTACAATTTGTCCTGAGTACGCCGATACCCCATATGTGGGGGTAAACCACTGTTTGGGCGCATGACAGGGCTCGGAAGCGAAGGAGCGCCATTTGACTTTTCAATGCAAAATTGACTGGAATTGAGATGGGACGCCATGTTGCGTTTGGAGAGCCCCTGATGTGCCTAAACATTGAAACCCCCCACAAGTGACACCATTTTGGAAAGTAGACCCCCTAAGGAACTTATCTAGAGGTGTGGTGAGCACTTTGACCCACCAAGTGCTTCACAGAATATAATGCAGAGCCGTAAAAATAAAACAAATTTTTTCCCACAAAAATTATTTTTTTAGCCCCCAGTTTTGTATTTTCCCGAGGGTAGCAGGAGAAATTGGACCCCAAAATTTGTTGTCCAAGTTGTCCTGAGTGCGATGATACACCATATGTGGGGAGAACCACTGTTTGGGCGCATGGGAGGGCTCGGAAAGGAAGGAGCGTCATTTGGAATGCAGACTTAGATGGAATGGTCTGCAGGTGTCACATTGCGTTTGCAGAGCCCCTAATGTACCTAAACAGTAGAAGCCCCGCACAAGTGACCCCCATTTTGGAAACTAGACCCCCCAAGGAACTTATCTAGATGTGTTGTGAGAACTTTGAACCCCCAAGTGTTTCACTACAGTTTATAACGCAGAGCCGTGAAAATAAAAAATCTTTTTTTTTTCCCACAAAAATTATTTTTTAGCCCCCAGTTTTGTATTTTCCCAGGGGTAACAGGAGAAATTGGACCCCAAAGGTTGTTGTCCTATTTGTCCTGAGTACGCTGATAGCCCATATGTGGGGGGAAACCACTGTTTGGGCACACGGGAGAGCTCGGAAGGGAAGGAGCACTGTTTTACTTTTTCAACGCAGAATTGGCTGGAATTGAGATCGGACGCCATGTCGCGTTTGGAGAGCCCCTGATGTGCCGAAACAGTGGAAAACCCCCAATTATAACTTAAACCCTAATCCAAACACACCCCTAACCCTAATCCCAACAGTAACCCTAACCACACCTCTAACCCTGACACACCCCTAACCCTAATCCCAACCCTATTCCCAACCGTAAATGTAATCTAAACCCTAACCATAACTTTAGCACCTAACCCTAACTTTAGCCCCAACCCTAACTGTAGACCTAGCCCTAACCCCAACCCTAGCCCTAACCCTAGCCCTAATGGGAAAATGGAAATAAATACATTTTTTTTATTTTTCCCTAACTAAGGGGGTGATGAAAGGGGGTTTGATTTACTTTTATAGCAAGTTTTTTAGCGGATTTTTATGATTGGCAGCCGTCACACACTGAAAGATGCTTTTTATTGCAAAAAATATTTTTTGCGTTACCACATTTTGAGAGCTATAAATTTTCCATATTTTGGTCCACAGAGTAATGTGAGGTCTTGTTTTTTGCGGGACGAGTTGACGTTTTTATTGGTAACATTTTTGGGCACGTCACATTTTTTGATTGCTTTTTATTCTGATTTTTGTGAGGCAGAATGACCAAAAACCAGCTATTCATGAATTTCTTTTGGGGGAGGCGTTTATACCGTTCCGCGTTTGGTAAAATTGATAAAGCAGTTTTATTCTTCGGGTCAGTACGATTACAGCGATACCTCATTTATATTTTTTTTTTATGTTTTGGCGCTTTTATACAATAACTATTTTATGGAAAAAATAATTATTTTTGCATCGCTTTATTCTCAGAACTATAACTTTTTTATTTTTTTTGCTGATCATGATGTATGGCGGCTCGTTTTTTGCAGGACAAGATGACGCTTTCAGCGGTACCATGGTTATTTATATCTGTCTTTTTGATCGCCTGTTATTCCACATTTTGTTCGGCGGTATGATAATAAAGCGTTGTTTTTTGCCTCGTTTTTTTTTTTTCTCTTACGGTGTTTACTGAAGGGGTTAACTAGTGGGCCAGTTTTATAGGTCGGGTCGTTACGGACGCGGCGATACTAAATATGTGTACTTTTATTGTTTTTTTATTATTATTTAGATAAAGAAATGTATTTATGGGAATAATAATTTTTTTTTTTTCATTATTTTGGAATATTTTTTTTTATTTTTTTTTACACATTTGGAAATTTTTTTTTTACTTTTTTACTTTGCCCCGGGGGGGGACAATACAGATCGGTGATCTGCCAGTTTGCATAGCACTCTGACAGATCACCGATCTGAAAGTGCAGGCTGCTTCACAGTGCCTGCTCTGAGCAGGCTTCTGTGAAGCCACCTCCCTCCCTGCAGGACCCGGATCCGCGGCCATCTTGGATCCGGGTCTGGAGCAGGCAGGGAGGGAGGTAAGACCCCCGCAGCAACGCGATCACATCGCGTTGCTGCGGGGAGCTTAGGGAAGCCCGCAGGGAGCCCCCTCCCTGCGCGATGCTTCCCTGCACCGCCGGCACATCGCGATCATGTTTGATCGCGGTGTGCCGGGGGTTAATGGGCCGGGAGCGGTCCGTGACCGCTCCTGGCACATAGTGCCGGATGTCAGCTGCGATAGGCAGCTGACACCCGGCCGCGATCGGCCGCGCTCCCCCCGTGAGCGCCGCCGATCGCGCTGGACGTACTATCCCGTCCGTGGTCATGGGGGCCCACCCCACCTCGACGGGATAGTACATCCGATGTCAGAAAGGGGTTAAATAAATGTGGTTGCTCCATTTTTTGACAACCAGCCAAGCTAAAGCAGAAAGCTGGGCACTAGAATTCTCAGGCTAAGGGCCCATGGATATGGGCTCCCGGCCTGAAAATGGAGGCCTACAGCCACCCAGAAATGACGCACCAATTCTTGTGGTTTGCCTGGCTCTTCCCACTTGCCCTGTAGCGGTGGCAAGTGAGGTTGGTGCCACCTTTGTGTTGTCCAGTGACCTCATTACTAATCCATGGGCTTGGAGAGGCATCAATGACAACTATTACTAATCCTATAGTTGTACTGTAAATACACAGCCAGAAATAAGTCCTTTTTTATTAGAAATAAAACACCGTTACTTAATGGAATGGGTGTTAATCACCTGTTCTCTTTGAGTACCTAATCTCCTGTAATAAATTTAACAATATCTCTCACCTGTCTGTCATTCTGTCCCATGCCGGAATCCATGTCTTGGTGAAAAAGTTTTCAACCTTAATGGTGTCAAACTGCAACAGTCCAGTCTGAGAATCGCTGAATGAGCTGCTGCAAGTGCAGCATCAGTAACCAGTGGTGAAGTCATGGAGTTAACTGCTGGTCATTGAGGCTGCATTTCCAGCTGGGCAAATGAACTGGTAACCTTGGTGAGTCTCTCGGTGCAGAGGTGAGTTCACCTCAGTGAAATTCTTCCATGATACTCACCTGTGGAGTGGGGACCCCTCTATTCTTGATCATCAATCTTGCTGGTATTGTCTGCCATCCAACCCACAACATCCTCATACTTGTCTGGGTTCGTTAGTGGTTTAGTGCACTGACCACATTTTGCCAGGAATCCAGAATGAGATCGTCGCCTTCGGATCTCACACAGCCTTGTCGGGCACCACCACATCTACATCCCTTAAGACCGCATTCTCATAAGTAAGATTATTTTTTTCATAAGCATAGAGCATTTTTTTTTTTTTTGACAAGTGCCCTGACGAGGTGGTTTGTACAAATTCAAAATATCTAGCAATGTGTGGCTGTTTTTTTTTCAATATATCATTTACACACTGCAACAGCAGACTTGTGAAAATTAGTCACATATGTGTATCTCTGCAGGCTTTGCGCCAGTCGTTCAACTGCTAGATTGATATGCTGCTTATCAAACTAATAGAAAGTGTGTAGGTTTGTGCAGATTGGTTAATGACATTTCTGTATTTCCCTTGATGAGGATGCTTCCAAGTAAATGAAGCTTGTACCTATTCCTGACATGGGTTTCAGGCCTGACAGACTGACCACAACTCCTGTATTTATATTATCCTTAGAGTGGTTTCATCTGCTGTAACAGTTGTTCCTTTGAGATCGGTGGCAAAAATGAACTGTGGAGCTTACAAAATGCAGGTTTTACAGACATGGCGGTGGATCTGGTGGTGGCGGGTGAAGCCTAAAATTCAAATGGGCATGTTTTAGCTGGCATGCTAAAGTGATGTGGAATATATATTCCACTATCTTGCTAACTATTCGGCATGAGGGAGGGACCCCCCAAATGTAGGAGTGAAAAATAAAGCCAAAATGCTCCATGTTAACATATGCTAAAGGGGAGGTGTAACTTTATTCATTTTGCATTATATACCTGTAATTATGAAGGAAATAATGTTTCTTTGCACTTTCACTTTAAAAAAAAAAAAAGTTTGGTAGGTCTTATTAAAAATCCATAAAACTGGCACAAGTCGGACATTATTCCCAGATACCTTATTTGAGATAGAAAGGCATGCAGGCATCTTCTCCACACTGTTCTAATTTAGTTTTAGCGCTTTCCCATCCAGTTCAACTTTTCTTTTCCTTCAGGCCTCCAGACCTGTTTGGATCCAGCAGAAAAATATTCAGCTTACCCATAGACTTGCATTGAATTTGTTATTCGGTACAAAGACACTGGTATTAAAAAATCGGCACGGATATTTCACTATTTGATTACCATTAACACAAGTTTGCTGAGACATAGCAAGAGGGGATATTGAAACCGGCAGACATACCTAAAGCATTGATGTGAAACAAAGATCAATGAATGATACAATTTACTGTTAATGTCCTTTATATAGATTAGTTATGCATATAGATTGTAAATATAGTAGATCTGTTTTCTAAAGAATCCTTCCTATACAAGAGATCCAGTTAATCCTTCCATATATACTAAAGATCATATCCACACCCACATACAATCCCCAATTCCACCCTTGCTCCAGTTTTATATGGTTGCAGTGGTCATCTTAGATACAAGGATGCCATCTTTAAGATAAAGTCCTTGTGTCTCGTATTATAAGAAGTATATGGTTGCAGTCGTCATCTTGTGGGGGATGATGTATTTACAAAGTCATTATGTCAAAAGGCCTGGGAGTATTTATTTGGACCAGAGACTAGATGTCCATCTCAAGAACAATTGTTTGTAATCCAACTTCACAGGCGATGTGTAAATGCATATCCTCAAAGAAGCCAGAGAGGTAGAAAGGCTTGTTTTTGTATTTAGTTTTTTAATTATACTCCAAACACCACTGGGGTTGTGAACCTTCAAAGATGCTGAAGCCACAATGTCTATCTACCTGTGGTATATGGGCCTTTGTTCTGTTAACAGAATAAAGAAAACTTTACAAGACCCACCACTTTTGTAATCTCCTTTGCAATTGATTTGATGTAGGCCTTGGATGTCCTGAGAACATGGATCAATTGAGAGTTCATTGCTCTTATAATACATGCAATGTCCATGTTGCCTTCCAACACGTTAATAAAATAAAGACCGGAGCATAGAACAGAATGGATAGTCGGAGACTAAATGGATATGGATCTAATGGATATGTTCAGTATGGAACATGAAGGACAGGGAGCCAGCAACAATAATATAGGCAGGCCCTACTGCTGGGATTGGGAGATCAAATCCTCAAATCAGGAATAGATGATGGGAACATCAGCAGATGTTAAGTTGTACAATTGTAAGGTCTTCCACACTTGTAAATAACAATTTGGTCAGCTTGGGTGTTACTTATTGTGGATCAGCAGATTGGACCAGTGGCAGAAACTAATTGTCCCTTTGAGATCCTGACATCAAGGACACAGTCCTCGTATGACTGAACTACCTTAAGGCAGTGTATCTTGGTTTACTGATGTGGAAGGAAAAACTGGTCCAGGTTGTTGAAACTGTACTAATAGGAAAGAGGGAAAAGTTGACTTGGCAATTCCAAATGCAATAATGTATATATTCTCGGTACAAATCAATATAAGTTTTTGTGACTTCTACTTAATGTAGTCAGAAATGTGACAGTTTCAGTCTAAATAGAAGCTATAGAGACCCCCAGTGAACCAATGAAAATTGGAAACATAATTCAGTTAAAGCATGTTTAAATTCCTGCCATTTAATTGTGAAGTTACAAGTGTTTGAATCCAATAAGCCTCTCGCTAACAGACGTCTTCACCTATTGTTCCCTGGGATGGTCGATTTTTAACCCAGTTAAATTAACAGACAGCCTTAAACTGTTTGGCCGCACATTGTATGCAATAACTCACATGGTGCGTATCGCGTTTTATAAAATTTTCGATCCCGTGATTCTCACCATGTGGAGTAGTGAGTGATTTCAATTTTAGCTGCCATTGGATAAATATTGCATCTGCCTTTTTTTACATTCAAAATAAACCCTTTGTCAGCTGTTGGATTTTATTCATAATATAGATGGGGAGAAAATGTTTTAGATTCACCTCTTACCGACAATGATAAATTCACTGTCGACTATTTTCTACCAAATATTATTCTAACGTAATATGGGAGGTATCACTTTTTTTTTCGTCACTAAATTGTATTGAATTGTATATTTTGTGCCAAAACTGAGAAGATTTAAATAGGACTGGAGAAAATTATAAACCTGGATATTTATTGTAGCTGGATCCCAACTGGTGTTTTATATATAAATTTTAATTTTCCAAAACTGTCTAAGCTCCTTCAGCTTCCTCTGGCTTCTCCATAAGGAATGAATATACTGTATAGGCATGAAGTGAAGGACCACTGGTGGCATCTAATGTGGTATTACCGGAGATGGCGCTGCAAAGCTGACATCTAGCCGAAGGCCGTGTTCACATATCCCTGTTTCTAGAAATCAAACTTTTGCATTTGGAATTTGGTTGAAATAAAAGTGAATGTAAATTCAGATCCTTGGTGATAAGATATTAAATGTTTGGATTGGCCAGTCATCGTAGCAGACTAAAAGAAAAATTTCATCCACAACAACCAAACCAACATTTTAGAGAAATTTCTAGAAATGGCAAATTACTTCCACCAGTTGACAATAAGAAATGCCAGCAAAGGTTGAGAAATGCACCCCCCCCCCATGGGATCCTTCCACTTTAAAAAAAATAAATAAATAAACCAAGAGGGGTAGATTGCTACAGCTTTGTCTTGATTTCTGTCTCTATTACAAGATTGTTTTTTGCGTTTTTGCATTTGGAGTGCATATTTTGGATTTTTGTTACTGTGCATTGATCGGTGGTTTAACAATGAAATCATTTATTTTAGCATATTGTAGAAAGATGTAATGCTGGCGCACCAAATTTGAGTCTCGCATAGTGTTTCTCCACCAAACTTGGCTGACAAGTTCATGCTGTAACTGCATTAATGGCAGCAACACATTTTTGATAAGTTGACTATGATTTCATTGCTAAAAGTTGTTACTTCCGTATCAGATGTGAGGCAATTAATCACAATCATTAAATGTCTTCTACTGTCCAGAAGTGTACAAATCTATTTAAATCCAAAACTGTGCAGAGGTCAAAGTCTTGTTCAGGGACAAGTCTGTTGGCCATTAGTTCAATCTTCTACAGAGAACAGATGGTGTAAATAGAACAGTATCTAATGAATCTTATTAAACTGTTCAGACTGCATCCTTCTTGGAGTTTGTCTGAACTGGAGATGGGGCAGGGGAGGTTAACAATATGCGGACATAATGTTAAATGGCTTTCTAGATAGTAACATAGGCTATGGGTTGAACTAGATGGACTTAAAGTCTTCCTTCAACCTTAAATACTAACATGTTGATCCAGAGGAAGGTAAAAAACCCATGTGGCAAATACTAAGCTGCACATTGGGGAAAAAAAATTGCTTCCCGACTCCACATACGGCAATCAGAATAGTTCTCAGGATCAACGCCCTATGAAGGAATCTAGTATATATGGCTACGTTGACATTTGCGTTTTTGGGCGCAGCATCGGCGACGCACGTGAACGCACGTAAAACGCTGCTTTTTTAAAAAAAAAAACCATTGCGTTTCTTACAAAAAACGCTGTTTTTTCCGATGCATGCGTTTTCATAGTGATGTCTTTCTTTACACAATTGCACAAAAAAAAGCCCCAATTAATATATATACCCTGGCAGAGATGAATTCCTCACATTTTGCTGGTGTGCATCATGATGGAGCGTCCCATGTCGAGTATCTACATGAATATGGAGCTGGATTTTGCCTTGGCTAATGCCTATGCTATTGCCTGTTACGAGCAAAGGAAAAGAGATAAACGGAGAAGGAGTCATCGGCGCTTTTGGCTACACCCTATAGTGGAAGTCCGGGAGAGCCTTGGAGCCTACCATTGTTTATTTGGCGAGCTGAATGACAACCTGGAAAAATATTTTGAATATACCAGGATATCTCAAGAAAGCTTCCGCTATCTTTTGCGTCTGGTGGAAGGATCCATTACCAGGCAGGACACACAGCTGCGGAGATCAATTTCTGCTGAGGAACGGCTGCTGGTGACTCTACAGTACGTAATGTAGCTACCGTATTTTCTGGTGTATAAGACTGGGCGTATAAGACGACCCCCAACTTTTCCATATAAAATATGGAATTTGGGATATGCCCGCCGTATAAGACAGGGGGTCATCTTATACGCCCAGTCATCTTATACGGCGTGTGGTTCCCAGGGTCTGGAGGAGAGGAGACTCTCCTTCAGGCCCTGGGATCCATATTCATGTAAAAAATAAAGAATAAAAATAAAAAATATGGATATACTCACCCCTCCGACGGCCCCTGGACCTCGCTCTGCAAGCGTCTGCCTCCGTTCCTAAGAATGCAGTGAGTGAAGGACCTTCGATGACGTCGCGGCTTGTGATTGGTCGCTTGACCGCTCACGCGACCAATCACAAGCCGCGACGTCATCGCAGGTCCTACACTCACTGCATTCTTGGGAATGGAGGCAGACGCTTGCAGTGGTGACAGCAGGGTTCGTCGGAGGGGTGAGTATATCCATATTGTTTGTTTTTATTTATTTTTTTACATGAATATGGATCCCAGGTCCTGAAGGAGAGTCTCCTCTCCTTCAGACCCTGGGAACATTCAGGATTGCTCCCTGCACACGCTGTACCCGGCGTATAAGACTACCCCCGACTTTTGGGACAATTTTTGAACGACTGATATATTCTGCCTTTTTTTTGTTTGTTTGTTTTTTGAATTTTTTTGGGGTGGGTATGGTAAATGTATTTTTTTGGATTACAATGTACTTTAATTACATTTATTTATTTTTCTTCTTGGCAGTTTCCTGGCTACCGGAGAGACCTTAAGATCCCTGCATTTCCAGTTTCGGATTGGAGTCTCCACACTTTCTGGAATTATTGCCGACACATGCCGCGCTTTGTGGGACAATCTCCGGGATGAATTTTTACCCCTCCCTACAACTGAAATATGGGAGGCCAACGCCAATAAATTGGAACAACTGTGTTCTTTCCCTAACTGTATTGGAGCAGTGGATGGGAAGCACATTAGGATTACAAAGCCTTCAAGAAGTGGATCTCTGTTTTACAATTATAAAAAATATTTTTCCACCATGCTCATGGCAATTGCAGGTGCGGACTGCAGGTTTCTCGCCGTGGACATTGGTGCTTTTGGACGTGCTAATGACTCAGACATTTAAGGAGTCTGATATGGGCCGAAGGTTGTATGGCAACAATTTTAATTTCCCCCAGCCACGACTTCTTCCCAACACCGAAGGCCCGGCAATGCCATTTGTTGTGGTAGGGGATGAGGCATTTCAAATGTGTGCCAACCTACTGAAACTCTACTCCAGTCGGGGCTTGGACCACATCAAAAGTATTTTCAATTACAGACTGTCCAGGGCCAGAAGAACTGTGGAGAGCGCCTTTGGCATCCTGGTCTCCAAATGGCGTATTTTAGGATCCGCCATTAATCTGAAAATTGAGACAGTGGATGAGGTGGTGAAGGCTTGTGTGGTTCTCCACAATTATATTATGGCCAAAGAGACTGAACATGGAACTAGATGAACCCTTACCAAACCCATTGCCCGATTACCAACATCATCCTCTGAGGACAACTGTTGAAATTGCGCAGATGAGGGATCAATTTGCTTCTTATTTTGTTTCTGATGTTGGCCGTGTGTCATGGCAAGATACAATGGTGTAGTGTTTGTTTTACTGTTATACTTTATTCTGCTTTTATCTGAAAAATAATACATTGATTGTGCTAAAAATATAACATAATATAATGACAATAAAAGATTTTTACACTACTATGTCCACTAAATGTCACCACTTAAGGTGCCTAAAGTAATGTTATTTCTAATTTGGCATCTAGCTAGGTTTTAACAATGTTTGTGTTTTGACTAAACTTACTGTAATGTGCCCTAAACTTGCTACCCTTTTTTTTCAAGTGTTAATAAAAAAATTTTTACACTTCTCCAAAGTCTATTTGCCTACCAACTGCTCTAAAACTGTGTACCGCCAAAAATGTACACAGGTGATCACCAGCTCCCAAATTGTCCCAGCAAAACCCACACACTCTTGTTCACATGGCCGTGTGTTCGATAGGTGAGTGAACTTGATCGGCTCCTTCCTTGGCAAACTGTCAAGCTTCCAGACTAGTAGCATATGGAACACTGCTTCATTGAGCGCGCTGGTTGATCATAAGTTTTCACCCACCGCAGCTGCATGTGCTGCGGCAGTGTGACAGTCACTACACATGCATGGCAAGGGCAACAAATAGGCTTCGGTTGTGCATGTGTTGTGCCAGTCACACAGCCATGGAACATGCAGTTGCGGTGCCGGAAAAAAGCAGATCATCAACCGCACACCATGAAACCGGGTCCATATGCAAGTAGTTGGAAAGTGTTTAGCTTGCCAAGGAGGGAGCCAATCTTGTTCGCTCCACTCTTGCGAGTCTAAACTATTGAAGTCAGGATGCTGAAATACATTCTGATAAAAATAGTGTCGACACTTGGCCACGTGACCATTGCAACCACCTCACCACTGCCATGACCTCATTGTATGTGTACAATCTATGTGATAATCCTGTTTGTGTTTGTAAACACCTCATAGAACAAAGAGACCGGAAAAAAAAGCAAATTAAAAATTGAGAAAAGTGTCTGACATTGCATATGAGGTGAAAACACAAAAATTGTGTCTATGGCGCACGGTGTGAGTTGCCGATAACACTATGGTGAGCAATAAAAACAAATAGTGATTGAAACAGAACTTTTTTATTAGGGGAAACAAAAAAAAAAGGAAGAAAGAGAACTATGGGGTATCGATTTCTGCTACCAGGGGTGATCAGTAGCTCCCTGCTTGGGATTGATTAGAGGAACAGGAGGATGTAGATCCGTTGTCCAAAAGACTGGATGGCAATTCTGACCACCCAGTGTGTGATGGTGAGGAAACAGCCACCTCTGCAGGGGAGGGAGGAGGCAAAACAAGTCTGCTTAAAGGTCTTGACTGGCTCTGGCTGCTCCTGCTCCGGCTTGACCCCCGCCGAGATCTTGGTGTCTGTGTTGCAGCAGCCAGAGCTGCAGCAGCTGTTCGGCTTGTCTTCCTCCTTTTTGGTTCTCCCTCTTCCCCAGCAGGACGGGTTCGGGAGGTTGAGGTCCAAGCAGGAGCAGGACTCGGTGGCTCTGTGTGATGGTGTCGGCGGCAGCATCCCTCTGCACCCGGACGTCGGTAGAGTTGCTCTGCAGCAGGAGTCGGAGTCATGCTAGCCAGTGATGGTACTACGGGCATTGTAGTTGCTGACTGCATGATCCGAGCCTGCTGCAGAGCACTCACGTAGGCATTGTTGCAGGCCTGCATCACCGAAATCTGGAGTTCCAGCATAAGATGTTCCACCATGCCCTTCGCAAAGGCACAAAAAAAATGTTTTGCTGGCCTCATGAGCTCAGATTCCATTGTTTCAAGGCGCCGGTCGATAGTGGCCAGAGCAGTGTCCATTCTATCTCCCAGCGCCTTGAAACAATTTTGGAAGACCATGCCCAAATGAAAATATTCGGGCGTTAGCGGCCTGTCCGAGGCCCGCTGACGGTGGCGGGAATATCCAAACGAAGGAGCGACAGAGGCCTCGGCCAGGGGAACATCTGATGGACTGGCTGCCGGTTCTCCAGAAAGTGGTGCAAGCCTGCTCTCCCTTTGGGATGGATGTGATGGGTCAGATGGCGATTCATGAAGGACCGCTCCAGATGGCCGAACAGGCTCGAGGGTGCTGCTGTGTTTTCTGTGAAAAGATAAGGAAAACATTAGTATTCCAAAAATAACATATGACATACGCCAAGTCCTGTAATATAATAAAGTTAACATGACATCACACAACACTATAAAATGATGTAAAATATAAATGTACGGTAACTTCCGTCTGTCAGTCTGTCACGGTTCATTCGCTGATTGTTCTTGCCAGCTGCCTGTCATGGCTGACGCGACCAATCAGCGACGGGCCCACTGCAGACGAAAATGAGCGCTCCTTCGTGCACTCAATGCCTGTCGCCCACTTACTCCCCTCTGTCGACCGGCGTTATCGCAAAAAGTTTTTTGACAATACTAAACAGTTGCTGACACCACTGTTTTTTGACGCTGCCTAGGTCACATCAATATTAAACAATTTAAAGTTACCAATTAGATTTTAACAAATAACCTGATATGCTTGCCCTCTGGCGTTTGAGACGACCACCAGCTTTTACGCTGATCGCAGGACCTGCCATGACTTCATGGTCATGTGACCAAGACGTCATCACAGTTCCTGCGATCAGACCTACCCTGGCTCGGAACGGAACCTGTCGTGGACTACAAGGACTGACGCGGACTGAAGCGTTTATTTTTTTTTATTTTTTTTTTAAACTGTCACAATCCTGGTTGGGCAATATACCATGCCACTAGGGAAAATGTAATGTGGCTGGCCAATATACTAGGTGTACTAAGTGAATGGCCAATATACTACGTGGATGGGAAATAGTTTATTGTCCAGCCACATAGCATAAGTGGCTTGGCAATATACTATGTGGATGGGCAATGTAAAATACGTGGCTGGGCAATGTGCTATGTGGACATGCATATTGTGCAGTACCCTATGCGTTGCAGTAGGTACACCATGAATACTTACTCTCGGCGGCAAAGGACCTGTCTCAGGAACTGCAACGCCCTTGTATATTTGTATGTTGATGATGACCTGGCCGCAGCAGCACCACTTCGAACCTGTTCTTCCTTCCGCAGGCCCCGATTGAAACGGTCCTTCATGGATCGCCATGTGGTCCTCAACTTTTTGACTGTGAATGCAAACAACAAAAAAGGTTAGATTTTGTTTATTTACAAATGATAACACAACCGTGTGCGATGCAACAAAGTTGAAGGAGTTTATCACATCACACACGGTTGTGTTATCCTGGACTGATGGGTCTGAGCGGAGTTTCAGAAATACTTACCAAAGTTTGTTTTTTCCGCAGCGGAAGTGCTGTCAAAGCCATCCCACAGCGAGTTTGCCAACTCAACCCACATGCGCCTTAACACGACCTGGTCCGCATGCCGGGGGTCACGGCTGTCCCACAACGGGCCACACTCCTGTATGCTCGCAATAAGGAGATCGACATTTAGACTCTCCTCGTGGTCCCGTTGTGAAACCTAGAATATAAAAACAGTAGTGTTATAAATTTTTGGAAAAATTGCCAACAACCACCAACCCCCCCCCCCCCGACCGAAAAAAACAAAGCGAAAAAAACCCCAAAAATCCTTTTGTTTTGAAAAATACTTACTCGCTGTCTTGCTGCCACAGCTTGGCCCCGAGGTCCCTGCTCCTGCTGGGTACCTTCCTCCCCACTACTTGCAGAGGCCTGTTAAAATTGTTGACAAAAAAAAAGTGCCAAGTCTACAAATGACAGCGAATAGTAAGCAACTGTACATAATACTCACTGAACTCCCCTGCGCCGTGTGGCTCGATGAGTCTGTCGCCATTGTAACACAATACAATTCTGCAAGGAAAAATTGAAAAAAATATTACATTAAAAGCACAAAACAAAGCCACATACAAGAAAATGGCAAAATAAACATAACATTACTATCACAACGGACTGTTCACTCATAGGACAATGCCAACTCAACAAGCCCTGATCAAACCACACCGCCATACATTACAGTGGCATAGCCATACTGACGTACAGACCAAACATTGCACAAATTGAATTCAAAATGAAGAAAATAAAACACAAGAAAAATGCAATGAGAAATTATATACTTACAGCATTGGAAAGCAGATCACTAGTGTTCTCTCTAGGCTTGTGTCCTGATGCCAATTGAAAGACAATGCAAATCTCTGTTTACATATATAGGGTCTTTTGTCAGTGTCTAGACACCATCTAGACACTTTTCTTGTTTTTTAATTAAAGGACGCATGCGTCGTGCAACGCGCCACGAAGCAAGTACTTGCGTCTTCTGCATTTCCAATAGACTTCAATGGGTGTTTTGGTGCACAGACGACTCAAGCGCGACGCAGTTTTTCGGCGTCAGTTTTCAAAAAATGCATGCAACATGTAGCATCTGCCGCGCCCTGCCAGGTGCGCCAAAACGACGCATGCGTCGCAAAACGCATGACAACGCATGTCCATGCGCCCCCAATGTTAAATATAGGGGCGCATGACGCATGCGTCGTTATGCGTCGCCGACGCTGCGCCCAAAGGCACAAATGTGAACGTAGCCTAACCTGTAACATTATACTTTTCAAGAAAGGCATCCAGTCCCCTCTTAAATTTAAGTAGTGAATCACTCATTACATCATATGGCAGAGAGTTCCACAGTCTCACTGCTCTTACAGTAAAGAATCCACGTCTGTGATTATAATTAAACCTTCTTTCCTCCAGACGTAGAGGATGCCCCCTTGTCTGTCTCGGGTCTACAAATAAAAAGATCATCAGAAAGGTCTTTGTACTGTCCCCTCATATATTTATACATTGGAAAAATGAAGACTAAGGGGTGATCTTATTACAAACTAAATAGCCATAAGTGTAATAACCTTTCTTGGTTTTGCAGACCCCCCCCCCCCCCAGTCCTCTAATAACCTTGGTCGCTCTTCTCTGCACCCGCTCCAGTTCAGCTACTTTTTTCTTAGAATACCATGTACAGTTCTGGTCTCCGGTGTATAAGTGCGGTCGAACTAGTGACTTGTATAGAGGTAAAATTAAATGTGAGTTTGTCGTCCACCCATACACCCAGGTCTCTTTTATTGACAGTTTTGCCCAGTGTTTTACAATTAAGCACAGAGTTATACATATTATTTATTCTGCTCAATTGCATGAATTAAATTAATCTCTATTAAAGCTCATTTGCCATTTATCAGCCCAAGCTTCTAGATTACATAAATTCTCCTGTGATATAAAATTGTCCTCCTCTGTATTGTTGACGCTGCAGAATTTAGTGTCCTCTGCAAATAATACAATTCTACTCTCTGCCCTTACAACATCATTAATAAATGTTAGAGAAGAGGGCTCAACATGACCCCTGGGGTACCCCAGTGCTAACCGTGACCCAGTCCGAGTGTGCTCCATTAATAACCACCCTTTGTTTCCTATCCCTGAGCCAGCTCTCAACCCACTTACACATATTTTCCCCTAAACCCATTATTCTCATTTTATGTATCAACCTTTTGTGTGGCACCGTATCAAAAACTGCGTTCCCTTGGTCCAATCCGGAAATGACCTCTTCATAGAAATTGATCAGATTAGTCTGACCGGAACGGTCCCTTGTAAACCTATGTTGATATTGAGTCATGAGGTTATTCCTCTTCAGGTACTCCAGCATAGAATCTTAGAAAACCCTCCAGGATTTTACCCACAGTAGAGGTTAAGCTTAATGGCCTATAATTTTCAAGTTCAGTTTTTGTCCCCTTTTTTTTTTTTTTTTTGAATATTGGCACCGCATTTGGTATATGCCAGTCCTGTGGCACAGACCCTGCTATTATGGAACCTTTAAGGGTCAACACTAACATTTTTGTACTGTGCCAGGTACTATTCAGGATGCTAATAAATGTCTCCCATTTTTTGTGTACTTTAATGTCTCAGGATATCGTACAGTTTAATGCACGAAGATCATCTCTCCATGGTTTGAAATTTGCCTTCGTGAAGTTGTTTCCTTGTAACCCCTCTACTACACATCTTATTACAGGATATATGAAAACTTTTTTTATTTTGTGATTACTATTACCCAAGTGACCACCCCATCCCTTATATATGCTATGCGGTCTGGCCTGTTGGTTAATATTAGGTCTAGCAGTGCCCATTTTGTTGGGTCCTGAACCAGTTGTGAAAGGTAACTCAGAGTTGTCAAAAACCTATTGCCCTTGCTAGAACTGCAGGTTTCTGTTCCCCAATGTATTTCACGGTAGTTGAAGTCCCTCAAAATAATGACTTCTTGAGTCGCTGCTTCATATATTTGCTTAACAAGGATTTTCTCCATTGCTTCCATTATTTCTGGAGACTTATAACAAACACCTATGAATAGTTTTTTTCCCCTCTGCTTATCTCCACCCACAGCGACTCTACATTTTCATTAGCTTCACATATATCACACAGGATGGGTTTTAAGGATAATTTTACATAAACGCACCCCCTCATTTATTTGTACAGTCATTTCTTAACAGAATATTGCCCTGTAAGATAACAGCCCAGTCATGGCTCTCATCCAGCCGTATCTCAGATATGCCCACCATGTCATAATTGTGTTCCAACAAAATTATTTCTAATTCCTCTATTTTGTTGGCGAGGCTCTTGGCATTAGAAATGTGCACTTTATGTATCCCTTTATATTTTAAAATAAGAATAGAGGTAAACTGTTTTAACCCCACCCCCTTGCCACCCCCAATTTTTTTGTGCTCAGGTCACTCTGTACTATCTTCCCCTACTATAAAATGAAAACCCTCTTCCAATCCCTAGTTTAAACATGCCTCCAACCTTCTAGTCATTTTCTCCCTAGTACAGCTGCTCCCGCCCCATTGAGGTGCAGCCCATCCCTGTAGCCAACTGAGAAATTGGCCCAGTTCTCAGGAACCAAAACCCCTCCATCCTACACCAATTCCTGAGCCACTTATTTATCTCCCTAATCCCCTATTGCCTCTCTGGCGTGGCACAGCCAGTCTTTCAGAAAATACTACCTTGGATGTCCTTGCTTTAAACCTGTGGCCTAATTTCCTGAAATCATCTTTAAGGACCTTCCACCTACCTCTAACTTTGTCATTTGTGCCAATGTGCACCATGACCGCTGGGTCCTCACCAGCCCCTCCCAGTAATCTGTCCACACGATCAGCGATGTGTCGGACTCGAGCGCCAGGTAGGCAGCACACTGTTGGATGATCCCTGTCTTTGTGACAGATTGTCCTATCTGTTCCCCTAATAATGGAGTCCCCCACTACAAGCATCTGTCTGGCCTTCCCTACTCTATTCCCCCCTCTTACTGGAGCAGACACGCCTCCGGCTGTGAGGACATGCCTTGCTGCAGCAGTGCTACCCCTGTACTTAAACCCCCTCAGCTGACAACTTGGCAAACTTAGTGGGGTGAGCCAGGTCAGGACTAGCCTCCCTGGCACTCTTCCCACTACTTTGCCTTCTGTCACCCAGCTAACTGCCTCATTGTCCTGCAGTTCCTTACTACCATCCTCAACCCACATCTATCCCATTGAGTGTCTGCTCAGTGAGCAGCAGACTCCTTTCTATATTGTCTATGGATCAGTGTTGCCAGCTGCTCATTTAGATCCAGTACTTGGGCTTCCAAATGCACAACGTGCTCACATCTCGAACGGCTGTTGAAGGATTGCATACATGTGGCAAGATGTCAACTGGATGGCACTGTCAATAATGGAGCTAATTTTCTAATGGGGATTGCACCAGACAAATTAATTAAAAAGAAATATAAAGTATTAATAAAAATACAAACAGCAATTCAGTAATACCTCCCTTGCTAACTCCCTGAATCTTAAGTCACTGAATCACACACTACCGTTCACACTTGTTCTCCAGTCACACTTGGCTCATTCACACTTGCTAAGGAAGAAGCGGTTTTCTCTGGAAATAAAAAAATTAAAATTGCATTGATAAATTAACAAGGCACATTTTCTTCCGAGAAGCAAGGTACATTTTTTTTTCATATTAATGCTTTTAACCTTACTACTTCAAGATACTCTCCCTGGAGATTCCTTTTGCGGAGCTTCTTTTGAAATGCTCCCAGCTGGCTGAGGTACATTCCTGCTGCTTCATATGTCTTCTGGTCTTTACTAAATGAATGCAGCATCACTACATCATAATCTATGAACCGCTTGAGGCTTCATATAATTAGACACGTCTGAGTGTTTCCAAGTTGTCAATAGTTTGTCAAAATAGTCAATGGTCTTGTTATATATAAGCTTCAGTGAAGGCTTCTTTGTCCATGAATTACAAAGTGAGAAATGTTCTCTACCTCCTATTTGTATCTCACGACTCGCAAGTTTTTTTTTTTTTATATATATATATCTTAGGGTACGTGTCCACGTTCAGGATGGCCGGCGGTTTGGATGGAGTGGCAAACCTGCTCCGCCCTAAGCTCCGCCCCCTTCTGTGATGCGATGATGCCGGATGTGTTCATTGCACGCATCCGGCATCATCGCACCTCACACATAGGGCCCTGTGTTTTACCTTGCGGCGGCGCAGTGTCACCGCAAGGTAAACGGATATGCTGCGATCTTTAAAGATGCGCCGCATGTCCGGAATCGCAGGGCCGCCGAGTGCGTGTTACCACGCATAGTGGAGACGGGATTTGATAAAATCCCCTCCGCTATGCTGTAACATCTGGACGCTGCGTGTTTGGCGCTGCTGCTCTGCGCAGCGCCAAGCACGCAGCGTTTCCTGAACGTGGAAACATACCCTTACAAAACCATCAATTGGTTCCAAATTCAGAGAATGCATCATGTAAATCCCAGCCTCGGCCATTTTAAGTCATAGTGGATTGCTCCAGACAACATTGGGCTCATTTGCTATGTTTCCATCAGTAATTTTTATCCTTGATCTTCCTCATGTGGCTCGGTCATGTCTTCTTTGGTTTCGATCCTTCCTTTGTCTGTTATATTAATCTCCCTTGGCGATTGCTTCCTCCTGTCCCTTGGTTGTCTCAGCTGTTAGGAGTCCTTCTGTTCTCCTGTTGGTATCCTTCTCAAAATGGCCATTCTTCTGGTGAATTCTAGTGTAAAATGGCTGATAAATGATTTTAAAACCACATCCATTAAGAAATGCAATGACTTTTCCCAGCCACCCAACATTACACACTAGCTCCTCAACCTCATGGTACTCAATGGCAAGGCCCTTTGCTGCCACAGCAACCAGATTTTTCTTTGCATGTGCAAGAAGGGCCTTGACCTTCTCCTCATTGCTGATTGTTACATTTTCTTAGGTGGGTGCCAAGGTTGACATATCTTGTAACAGATAAAGCAGGTCATGGAGGTTCCGTTGTGCACTTTGGATTCCATGCTTAAACCGAAGAAATGGAACAAAAGCTGAGACAAAAGGAAAAGGTTAAGATGGCTTTCAAAAAAAGCTGTTGGTTTAATGGTAAAAGCTGTATGTAAAATCAAAAAGCAGATTGGGCAAAGTAGTCTATTGAGATCCGTCCTGTAGGGAGAACATGGCTTCACTGGATTTCCAGGAGTTGTCAAAGCAATTAAACTCTGATCTTGCCTTTTTATATACAGAAAACTGAGAAAATGACCAATAGGATCAGTCTCTGCAATCCTAGCAAATGAGAACATTTGAAAAACATTCATTGTCTAGGTGTGAAAACAAGATATTAGCCATGACCCCTAAGAGCTAAAGAGAACCGTATGCAAAAACTACTCCTGAACATTGATGGCAATGTTAAAAATAAATTTGATAGTTGCAGGAATAGAGCAGCACAACCAATAAATCATGACTCATAATAGAGGACATAAGGACATAACCTTTTGTGCTCCTCAGTAAAGAAAAATCAAGTTTTTTTTATTTCGTCCTACAAGCTAATAAAGGTTGTGTGATGAGTGAATATTTCAATGTTTGTTACTATATTGCAAAAATTGGCGATCGCAATCTGAACCAAAGTAGCATAGTTATTAATGTTGAAGGAAGACTAAGTCCATCTAGTTCGACCCATAGCCTAACCTAACATATCCGAATGTAATTTGAGTCAATGGAAGGCAAAAATAAACGCATACACAACACCTCTAAAAGCTGCCAAAACACCTAAAAATAGCAGCAGATACGAGGAAAGTGGCTTCAATTGAACCGTACAAATTTAATTTCGTAGACTACGTTTTAAAAAAAAAAAAAAAATCTAAGGATAGTAACACTAGCTGACTCGATGTGGAGGCCTGCTGGTCTCAGAGGTCTGCTGCTATAGGGGACATGTATGAAGACCCAACCAGGAGTCAATACATTTCCAAAAATTAGTGGCACACCAACAAAGTTGCATCAATTGCAATAGAGTAGGACTTGTATAATGGGGACCAACAATTCTTCCACTACAGGCAACTCAGCAGATGAAGACCCAACAAGGAATATTCACCAATTAGTGTTAATATATCCAGCAACAGCAGACACACAAGCCTCACTAAAGATATTCCAAACTGTAGTTAGTGTGCTGTATTGACATCGCATAATTGCATCGTCTCGTCTTTACAGTCTGCGATTGGTGTGCAAAAGTCCTTGGAGAACTATGGCTTGTTCATCTTAATGAAAGCTAGGCAGTCTACACTTTCAGGAGACAGTCTGCTGCACTTGCTGCTGGGCATAAAACCTCCAAGGTGAGCTCAGGCTACTAATCATTTTTTTGATGATCAAAATCTTAAAGGGTCCAAACCCTCCCTGATGGTATTGATATTCCATTCTAGATACTTGTGCACTATCCTTTCCATTTGATCACCATTTGTCAGGCGTGGACTGTTGTGCTGGTGCATGAGGTGGTCTAAAAAGTGTCAAAGGACACCCAGAAATTGCTTCTGTCACTTAAACTTCTGCTACTGCTGCTAATGTTTTAGCATTAACAAATTGATGTGCTGGAGGTTGGAAGTCTAAAGCTGCGATGTATATGCTGTCTAGGGGAAAACCTCTCAAGGATGTGTGTTTAGATACTCCAGCATTTGCAGGTATATTTCCAGTGTGCAAAGTATCTGTTAGATCCACACTATAAGAGTAAATAGTGCCAGAGTGGCAACTGCAGTAGTCTGAATCCTGACTACATGGGGTTCATGTTGCAGACAATGCAGTAGGAAGGCACTCGTATATGATGGGCTCTACCATGAGGTCCAAGCCCATGCAGTATTGGTGGCTGGGTAACAATGAGGCTCGTTTCCTCCATGCCCTCCTGACAATCACAAACAGGAGATGATTACCCTTTTATCTCACAGTTGCTCACCCATCACCTCTTCCTCATTTGTTTCTCGACTCTTGCACCTTCACTAAAGGTACCGTCACATTAAGCGACGCTGCAGCGATAGCGACAGCGATGCCGATCGCTGCAGCGTCGCTGTTTGGTCGCTGGAGAGCTGTCACACAGACCGCTCTCCAGCGACCAACGATGCCGAGGTCCCCGGGTAACCAGGGTAAACATCGGGTTGCTAAGCGCAGGGCCGCGCTTAGTAACCCGATGTTTACCCTGGTTACCAGCGTAAAAGTTAAAAAAACAAACAGCACATACTCACCAGCGCGTCCCCCAGCCTCTGCTTCCTGACACTGACTGAGCTCCGGCCCTAACAGCACAGCGGTGACGTCACCGCTGTGCTTTCACTTTCAGTTTAGGGCCGGCGCTCAGTCAGTGTCAGGAAGCAGAGGCTGGGGGACGCGCTGGTGAGTATGTGCTGTTTGTTTTTTTAACTTTTACGCTGGTAACCAGGGTAAACATCGGGTTACTAAGCGCGGCCCTGCGCTTAGTAACCCGATGTTTACCCTGGTTACCAGTGTAAAATATCGCTGGTATGGTTGCTTTTGCTGTCAAACACGGCGATACACGGCGACCTAGCGACCAAATAATGTGCAGACCTTCTAGCAGCGACCAGCAATTTCACAGCGGGATTCTGATCGCTGCTGCGTGTCAAATACAGCGATATCGCTTCCCTAGGACGCTGCAACGTCACAGATCGCTGGCGACGTTGCTTAGTGTGACGGTACCTTAACAGTTTGTCTGGCTTCACTAACAGTTTGTCTGGTTATCACTTTCGATCACAGTAATTCACCTTCCATTGTCACCCACCTGTGGCGACAGTCTGGAACTTTGAAACAATGTTATCCCTTCCGCATCCTCCTCTGATTCCTCTTCCTGAGATCACCACCTCCTCCCGCAAGCTATTCAACAGTGCTAACCATCTTAGTAGCCATTTTGAAACAGGTGAGGTCCTTAATTTGTGCCCACTCTGTAAAGGTGATATGGCCATATCTGTACTGCGCTGGCCCAAGCTATACAACATGACATACTGCACCAGGGCCTGCTAGGCCAGGCTCATACTAGCTCTTATGTACACAGCATAGGGCTGCATACTTGAATTCAGATCTGCATCCATCCTGTGTACCGATCTTTAACATTGTGTATGCACGCACGGACATGCATTGTATACGGATGAACCCCCATGTGGCGTTTTGACGTGTCCACCAAAAAACTCAGAAAACTCCCACACTGGGGAACACCTAATTCATTGACCAAGAAATTCTGCACTGTCCGTGCTCAGCGCCTCCATGGTGCTGCTGGCGCCTCTGCATATCAGCTTCCCAGGTTGGGTCAGTGACTTCGTCATCCACCACTGCACCCTCCTGACTTCATGACGTGAGACAGTTGCAGCCAAGTCTTGTTGTCTTCCTCCTCCTTAGCTTAAATTTGCCATTTTCCTGCCATCATGTTCTTGTGGCTGTGGCTGCTCTAAGGTTTCCTCATCTGACCATGACTTTCACCCATGAGTCCTCTGGATCATCCAACTTGTAACACACATTTCTAAGGGGCCTAGACATGTGCTCAAGTGAACAGGGTGACCTTGCATGCCCTGCAGGACTTAAACATTAATCCATTAAGGTACCTTCACACAACGATATCGTTAAGGATATCGTTGCAACGTCACGCTTTTTTGATGTAGCAACGATCCCGCTAAAGATCTCGTTAGTGTGACAGCGACCAATGATCAGGCCCCTGCTGAGAGATCGTTGGTCGTAGGGAATGATCAGGACCTTTATTTGGTCACTGATCACTTGCTGTCATCGCTGGATCTGTGTGTGACGCCGATCCAGCGATGTGTTCACTTAGTAACCCGATGTTTACTCTGGTTACAAGTGCAGGGCTGCGCTTAATAACCCAATATTTACCCTGGTTACCATTGTAAAAGTAAAAAAAAAAAAAACACTACATACTCACCTTACGATGTCTGTCACATCCCCCGCCGGCGGCTTCCCTGCACTGAATGTGTCAGCGCCGGCCGGCCTAAAGCAGAGCACAGCGGTGACGTCACGTGTTTTTTTTTTTTTTTTTTTTCTTTTTTTTCATTTACAATGGTAACCAGGGTAAATATCGGGTCGCAGGGCCGCACTTAGTAACCCGATGTTTACCCTGGTTACCCAGGTGCTGCAGGGGGACTTCGGCATCGTTGAAGACCGTTTCAACGATGCCGAAGTCGTTCCCCTGATGGTTGGTCGATGGAGAGAGCTGTCTGTGACGGCTCCCCAGCAACCACACAACGACTTACCAACGATCACGGCCAGGTTGTATCGCTGGTCGTGATCGTTGGTAAGTCGTTAAGTGTAACGGTACCTTTAAGGGGCAGTACAATGGTAGACTGGTCCCAATTCTCTTGAGGTCATTGACCATGTTCTCTTGTGTAGTTCTGGGCTGATCCCTGAAATTTTTCAGAATCCTTCTTGCCCCACGAGGTGAGATCCTGCATGGAGCCCCAGACTGAGGAAGATTGACAGTCATCTTATGTTTCTTCTTTTTTTGATTTGTCAACAGTTGTTGCTTTCTCACCAAGCTGCTGTCTATTGTCTCATAGATCTGCCCAAGGCTAGAATTGGCTACAACTTTTTCCCGGTCATCCTTTAGAGAGCTCTTGGGTCTTGCCATGGTGAGGTTGGAGGGTTATTAAACTCATAACCTGTACAAAAGACACCTGTCCACACAAACAAGTGCAATTAATATAGGTAATGAATGCAGAGTAGGAGGGCTTCTTAGGTTTTTCTTTAATGGGTGTGAGCCAGAAATGTTGCTGGCTAAAAGGTGATCATGCAATTTGTAGGATTTTTACATAAAGTATTTAATGTGCTCTTCTGGTTAATTTTAGATTCTCACATTTGAAGTGTACCTAAGAAAATTTAGACCCCTACATTCTTTGTAGGTGGCAAAATCGGTTGTCAAATACTGATTTTCCCCACTGAATACTACTGGGGGATACATTAAGGTGAGTTACTGGGTAGTGATCACACCATGGATGTCTGTTGTGGATTCCAGCACAGTAGACCCGCCAGATTTACATCGCCCAAAACTTTAGAATAGAATAGGTGGGATCTGGACAATGACAAATCGAGTTTTGTAGAGAAGCTGGAAAATAGACTAATGGCTGTTTTATTGACCTGTTGCACATGCTATGGATTGTCCACATCTTAACACTTGCTATCCCATGGGTTTAAATGCTCGCAAAGAAATTATGTTTCATTACTGAGAGTTTTACATTGTTCAGTCATATTATGTTTTTTATGTGCACATTATATATATTTTTTGTCTGTTTTTTTTTTATTGGTTTTCCAGTTTTTTGTGACACTTTTGCGTTTTTTATTGTATATAATCACTGTTGCATCAGGTGGTGGATTGATTCACTGTGATTTCTCACAGCTGCTATTTAAACCTCATTCTGGTGCATGGTGAGCAGCTTTGAAAAAGAACTTATTGTTCGAAACATGTAGCATGCTGCCATTTCTTCTCCTGTGAACCATGTTTTTGGATCTTGGATTTTATTCTTAATAAATTTTGATATTTTTGGAAGCTGGATTTTTTCTTCTATTTGTTCTATTACCTTACGTGAAGACTGCACGTTATCCGGGCTTCCCCACAACAAATGCCTAGTAGGTGAGCTGGTTTAGTCACATTTTTTTTTTTTCTTTTGTTATTCTCCATTATTAAACTGGCTTAATGTCACCTTAGGGCCCCTTCACACTGTGCAATCAAAGTCTGAACGAGCGTTCGATTTGTGACGTTTATCCGTCCTCGTTCCGAGGTTGCAAAGTGTGACATGGCGTTACGATTTGCGACGCAGCCCAGCATCGTACGATGTGAAAGAAAGAGCAGAACTTTCTTTCGTCGTAAATGTCTCGCTGTGGCGGTCGAAATCGTAGTATGTGACGGCGGTCATACGAGCTCGTAATGCGACTACGTGGGTTGGGCTTCCGCATACCTGTCTCCTGATTGGGCGTGACGTTTTAGCACGCCCATGCTGGTAATACGTCACGCTCGGAGTCGTAGGACTATGGCGGTGTGAAGGGTAGCGTACGATTGCGACGCGTGACGTTCACATCGCAACTACGTCAGAAAAAGCGTTAACATCGTAGAGTGTGACCGCTGGCTACGAGCTCGTACTGCGATGTCGAATATGACGCAAATGCGTCGTAATCGTAGCAGAATCGACCAGTGTGAAGGGGCCCTTACAATAGCAAGGTGACATTAACCCTTCATTACCCCATATCCCACCGCTACACGGGAGTGGGAAGAGAGTGGCCAAGTGCCAGAATAGGCGCGTCTTCCAGATGTGCCTTTTCTGGGGTGGCTGGGGGCAGATGTTTTTAGCCAGGGGGGCCAATAACCATGGACCCTCTAGGCTATTAATATCTGCCGTCAGTCACTGGCTTTACCACTCTGGCGGAGAAAATTGCGCGGGAGCCCACGCCAATTTTTTCCGCCATTTAACCCTTTAATTTAATAGCTATAGCGCCCAAATTTTGCACATGCAAATTTTGAATATGCAAAAAAGGGATATGAGATGGTTTACTGTATGTAATCCATGTCTCATATCATGTCAGGTTTGGGAAGGAGAGAGCAAAAACCGGCAATTGAATTACCGGCTTTTATGCTATCTCGCGACCATTTCTTGCTTTGAGAGCCACATTCTGCTTTGATGGCCACAAAACATGCTGTGCAAATAGATCTTGGTAGCCCCCATGTGACCTTTTAATGGTTCTAATTGCACCAAGTGCCCCTCTATTACTTTACAAGTTTTTGTGTCCAAGTGCCTCTAAATATTACTTTACGTTTTATGGGTCATTAATACTAATGGTGCCACCAATGTGTCCTGTTGACGCCATGGCTTTTTTTTCCCCCCAGAATTCATCAATATATTTTCAATGGTGCCATTTTGGGGTAAACAAACTTTTTGATCATTGTTTGTAAATGCAGGATGCAGATTTTTGGAATGATTAGGTGACAAAAGAACATTGTTATGTACAGCATGAAGAGTTCTTTCATCTATAGAGTATTGGAGGATTTAGGCTATTTTCACACATTTACTTCAGTGTCAGTTGACATAAGAAAGCAACCTGTTAGATTATGTCAACAATTGGCAGATACTGGATAAACCAAGCATGGCCTCCACCCAGATATCTTTTGTACCTGGGCTGATCTTTCCACTCACAATAGACTTGTGTTTAAGGAGAGATCTTCATTTCCATATGACTAGACGGTCATTTACCCCATTGTCTATGGAAGGAGGAGGAACCTCAATCTCATGGCCATGGTGTCCATATAAGACTGATGGGTCATTGCAGTCATTTGTGATGTGGATCTTTACTACAAGGTCTTTGCACTCAACTCCTAGAGAAGCGACTTCACAAATTGTGAGATTGCAGCTCGTTCTACGTCGGATCAAAATCTACTTGAGGAGACTAATAGCACTGTGCGTGACAGTGCCGGGGCCATTACTACCGGGCAGGCATGGACTCTGGGCTAGAGGAGCTGATGCCGCAGCTGCTGCTGGTGGGAGACTGCGAACCCATGGATGACTTCAACCCCGCTGCTCCTCCTCAGACACTCAGACACCACAGGAGTATTTAAGGCGAGTCCAAGTTGAGGCTGCACTATGTCCTGATGTAGTCATTGCTCAGATTGACCCTAAAAAGCTAAGAAAGAAGCAAATGATCAGTATAGCGCTGTCCGGATGTCAGCCTGCTCCTGAAGGATATTCACCGAGCCTCCGATGGCAGCAACAACAGGTATCCCAGTTCTCGGCTGTACAACAGAGCCTCAACAAGCACAGGAGCCATTGGAAATTCCCAACCCCTTGACAGCAATGTATTGCACAGAGGATGAGGAAAGATGGAAACGATTCTGTTTGGGTGAGCGGTTGTATTCCGACCTGGTGGCTGCTCTAAACTGTAAAAATTTAATCAATCCCTAGGTTTTCATTAAGGTTGAGTTCCCTCCTTTGCTGAGCATTGTCAGTCGCATGAGCCAGGCTACGGTCACAGGTGTGTTGGAGTACCTGGTGAATTGGTTTGAAGAAAGATTTTACTCCAGAACTGGGTCATTGGCTTTCTTCCTCCTTTTTTTTTATTTATTTTTTCTAACAGTGTGAAAGAAATGGTTAAACTGAATTTGAAAATATATTCTCTTATAAGCAAAGGGTCAGTATTATCATCAAAGTCTTCCTATGTCCAGTTTCCCATACATTCCATCTAGCTAAAGGTCAGTTATTCCCGTAAAACTGCCATAAGGATGGGAGTTGATATCCTCTCGAGGATGCATCTGTTCTTGACCTCTTCACCAGAATAACCTACATGGTTCTGCCAAATTCATTGTTAAACCACAAATATCCCAAATATGTACAAAACACCCCCGCATTCTTGTTTTTAGAAATCTACTTGTATCCCAGGACATGAGTGACAACCCGTCAAGTGATGAATGTGTTTTGCCAAGTATTATGTAACCTATACTCCTATAAAAGAAGGGCTCAATAAAGGAGGGATAGGATACTTTGGAAAGACAACCTGTAGTCTGTCTCTGATTTATTTCTCCCAATAATAGGTGCCTATCAACAGCTATACCTGAGGTTGGTTTCCATTTGAGAGAAAATCTCATCTTTAACAACTTGGAGGCCCCAGCGAGATTTCCATTCCATTCCCCTTTGACTACCATTCCAGACTAGTGTTGAGCATTCCGATACTGCAAGTATCGGGTATCGGCCGATACTTGCTGTATCGGAATTTCCGATACCGAGATCCGATATTTTTGTGATATCGGGTATCGCAACAACATTAATGTAATAATGTGTAAAAAAGAGAATTAAAATAAAAAATATCGCTATACTCACCTGTCCGACGCAGCCGGGACCTCAGCGAGGGAACCGGCAGCGTTGTTTGTTTAAATTTCGCGCTTTTACTTGGTTACGTGAAGTCCCGGCTTGTGATTGGTCAGGGCGGCCATGTTGCCGGGACGCGGACCAATCACAGCAAGCCGTGACGAAATTACGTCACGGCTTGCTGTGATTGGTCCGCGTCCCGGCAACATGGCCGCCATTAACCAATCACAAGCCGTGACGTCACGGGAGGCTGGACATGCGCGTATTTTGAAAAGCGCGCGTGTCCAGCCTCCAGTGACGTCCCGGCAACATGGCCGCCATTAACCAATCACAAGCCGGGACGTCACGGGAGGCTGGACATGCGCGTATTTTGAAAAGCGCGCGTGTCCAGCCTCCAGTGACGTCCCGGCAACATGGCCGCCATTAACCAATCACAAGCCGGGACGTCACGGGAGGCTGGACATGCGCGTATTTTGAAAAGCGCGCGTGTCCAGCCTCCCGTGACGTCACGGCTTGTGATTGGTTAATGGCGGCCATGTTGCCGGGACGCGGACCAATCACAGCAAGCCGTGACGTAATTTCGTCACGGCTTGCTGTGATTGGTCCGCGTCCCGGCAACATGGCGCCGTGACCAATCATAAGCCGGGACGTCACTGGAGGCTGGACACGCGCGCTTTTCAAAATACGCGCATGTCCAGCCTCCCGTGACGTCACGGCTTGTGATTGGTCAGGGCGGCCATGTTGCCGGGACGCGGACCAATCACAGCAAGCCGTGACGTAATTTCGTCACGGCTTGCTGTGATTGGTCCGCGTCCCGGCAACATGGCCGCCCTGACCAATCACAAGCCGGGACCTCACGTAACCAAGTAAAAGCGCGAATTTTAAACAAACAACGCTGCCGGTTCCCTCGCTGAGGTCCCGGCTGCGTCGGACAGGTGAGTATAGCAATATTTTTTATTTTAATTCTTTCTTTTACACATTAATATGGTTCCCAGGGCCTGAAGGAGAGTTTCCTCTCCTTCAGACCCTGGGAACCATCAGGAATACCGTCCGATACCTGAGTCCCATTGACTTGTATTGGTATCGGGTATCGGTATCGGATTGGATCCGATACTTTGCCGGTATCGGCCGATACTTTCCGATACCGATACTTTCAAGTATCGGATGGTATCGCTCAACACTATTCCAGACTGAATAAGGTTACCTGCCACCTGGTCCAGGAGAGAGGGGAAAAATAGAACCCTGGTAAGTGAGCAATTGCTCGCGCTGTTTTTCTGTCTCTCCGGACAAGGAGGCCGGGAGGTCAGTCTGCAGGGCTTTTCTTACCGGAATCCCCTCAGGTAGAAACATCTGTGTTCTGTGTTATTTGTTGTCATATTTGTACCTGTTTTTGTCATGATCGTCATCATAATCCGTTATCAGTCACTGCTGATTTTGCTTGTGTGTTTAAATGGTGGTACGTTTATCAAATTCATCTGCAAGCCCATCTGTTCCGTAAAAAGGTGCTGCTAATTTGTTGTAATTTGTCAAAACCAGTGCGTCCCGTCTGTATTGTGTATTGTTGTCCAGGCTGTACATTCCACAAAATACCATGCATCCGGACTGGCTCCGGTTTTTGCTGCTGCATCTTGTTATCACTAGGTGTGTTGATCTCTATTGATGTTGCAAACATGCGGTTCTGCTAAAGAATAGTTTTAGATATTAGAAGTAAGTTATATTATGCCTTGTTATACATGCTCCATTTATCTCACCTTCTGTGCTATTTTTGCTCTGTATTTGTCGATTGATCATATTATCATGGTTTATTGCTGTAATGTTGGCTGTTAGGATAAACAGTGTATTGAGTCTGCTTACATTTGTAATAACACCCAGAGCTTAAAAGGATAAGTGACTAGTGTCTATCTGGTTGTGATATTCATGAGTTGCAGGGACCTAGATTGATTAAAAGAAAATTTATATTGGTACTGCTCCTTATATACATGCTGTATGCCTTGTGTACACTGTTTGTGTTCTGTCACTATAGTTAAAAAGCGAGTAGGAGGTGAGGAAGATTGGTTTTTGAAAACAGTTCATTTGACACCTGTTTTTCCGCATCAGTATAGCCGAAGAAATAAGCTATATAGTGTTCTCTTGTCACGTGGTCCCACACCCTCAGGCAGTAAGTAAAAGTTTGACATACAATATAAATACTAGATGGTACATGCCTCAGTGGCAGGACATGGTCACCCATGAATACTATTTTACTTCATAACTAGATTCTGGAATTGATTTGGCATACTCAAAACCCAGTGGGGTCTCAGATGTTGATGTATGAAGAATATATAGCACTGTTTTTTTGGAATTTTGTTATTCATAGTGGTATACATCTATTTGTTTGAAAGAATCTACGCCAGCATCAGGAAAGAGCAGAGAGCTGCGGTACAGCTAATTGCCATGGAAACAGGAATCACTGGCTATTCTGATAGACCAGTGGATTCTGGTGATTACATAACAGGACTGAAGACAGGGGTCATTCCCTTTGACAGCTGTTATGGGTGCTAGGTTTACCAGGTCAGGACAAGATATGGATCCAAGATTTAAAATGAAGGACCTGGTGTGTCTAGAGTATGGCAAAAAGGCTGTTAGGAATGCAGCAAGGATTTTAAAAAGGGCAGGAATGCCAAATAATGGATGTTTGGATGCTAAAAGATGGAAACGGTTCAGCAGAGAGCATGCTGCGTGGATTGAGAAGCATGGGTATGAGGAGCAATTGGCTGCATGGATCAGAACTTCTGAACGTCATGATCCGTATTATAATACTGAAAAGAGTGACGGGGATGAAAGTGATGAAGCCCACATAAGAGGTAGAATGTATGTAAATAGATCCTCAGTTCCCCTGCAGGCACGAGGGTCCCCTCCCTTGCACAGTTCGTCAGAACTAGGAAGGGTAGCCCCTCCCTCACACGGTCAGCTGGAGCAGACAGAGCCCTCAGCCCCTACAGCAGGAGGAGATCAGATTTCCCCCTGCTCTAGCAGTCCAGCAAAAAGTGTGACTGTGTGTAAGAAAGATGCTTTCTGGCTCTTCTGAATCCCCAGATTCTACTTCAGGAGCTAGTACAATACCTTATTTGCCCAAGAGTTTTATTTCCTCCCCATCATTTCCATCTCCCATGGGGATAGCAAGAACAGGACCTTGCAACATGCAGACACCAGTGATCTGCCAGCAGCCAACGGCCCCATGGATGTCAGTTCTGGGAGGAGGGTGGGTGCAAACTCCTGGGCAAGTGCAATTGAGCTATCCTGCCCAAGACTTATCCCCTCCTCAATACTCATCCACAGATCACTATCCCGGACTGCCAAGAGGGTCCCCTGACAGTTTCTCCACTCCAATAAATAGTCCAAGTCAGCAGGGAGTCTCTCCTGAACAAGGAGACAACCACTTTGGCCTACTAACTACCTCTATGCCCTCTCCAGGAGAGGTTGCATCTCCAGATGAGAATAAGGTCGTAGAAAAGATAGTCTTAACCAAGGGAGATAAAGGATGGATGTGTTTAAAAAAAATGGGCAGTCCTGCAAGGAAGGAGTGGGGCCCAAAGAAATTATACCCTCACACCCAATAAGCAGTCTACAGGGTGGTCTAGAAGAAAGGAGGGCAATGAGGTCCAGTACCTGGATCTGTGATAAGTGCCATAGACAAAATGACAAGGGAAAACCCCAGTGTGACTTCTGTACTAGGACAGAAAAGAACGAAACGGCAATAGCCCTCCCAGTCATTACACAGACAACCAGCAGACCACCAGAGGTGGGGGAAGGGGCAGATGCAAAGGTAGATACCACTACTTGGTATAAGCCATGGAGTAGATCTGAGCAGCTTGTCATGGCAAATAGTTTCCCCGACCCGTATAAAAATCCTCTCGGGTTTTATAAAGCCATGGAGGGTACAGCTGATAATTACGATGCTGCATGGAACGATTTAGAACCATTGTGTCATATTTCTGCCAGAGTGCCACTTGTTGAAAAGGTAAAGGCAGTCCAAATAGATGCTGCAATACAAGCTGTACCGGAGGATAAGAAAACTAGGGATTCAGGATTGCAGTTTCTGGCTAGATTACTAGTAGTCGCAAAAAAACAGGCAGGGGAATTAGCATCAGGATTACCGGAGGTATTCCAGGGTGCAGATGAGCCTATTGACAGATTCTATGCTAGATGTACTGCAGTATTTACAGACCATGATTATGATCTAAAGAATCCAAGAGAGGCTAGATTTCTTAAAAATATGTTTGACAGGACTAAGGGAAGAGATACGGACAGAGGTCATGCGAGTAAGACCAGAATGTATCTATGCCACCCTTGACCAATCCCTTCTTATGCTTAAGGCCCCGTCTCACATAGCGAGATCGCTAGCGAGATCGCTGCTGAGTCACACAAGTTTTGTGACGCAACAGCAATCTCAGTAACGATCTCGCTATGTGTGACACATAGCAGCGATCAGGCCCCTGCTGTGAGATCACCGGTCGTGTCGGAATGGCCTGGGCCATTTTTTGATCGTTGAGGTCCCACTGGGGAACACACCGCTTTGTTTGACACCTTACCAACGACCTCATTGACGACTCAGACACCGACATATAGGCGTGCATTTGCGTTGCCTTTTCCACGCCCATTCTGTTCCGATTGGTGGACGCTACTGCATTCTGATTGGTTTGCGGCCATGCCTATGAGGCGACACATAATAGCCCTTCCGTCCTTTGTTCCTGAGCGCGTGGTGGATTGCAGATCGTTGTAGAGTTCTCCGGCCTGCGACTCCTCTTCCATTTCGATAATCTGTTCTGCAAGGATTCTTCTGACAACTATACATTGTGGACGGTAGGTATTGTTTGGGGTCACAAGTGCGTTTTCATTATCCCCTAACTTTTTTTATAGGGCACCTAAAAATAATTTCTTGCTATCATTGCTGTGGTGGGATGGAGTGAGGGCTTGGCTGCTATCTGTGTCCATATACTTTTACATGGGCTGCTATTTTAGGGGGTCTTGTGCTTGCACACCTATACAGCATGTTTTCTGTCATGCATGGTAACAGAATGGATTTTTATTTTTTTTTGTAATTTTTTTTTTTTTCTTTATTTATTAACTTTCTCATCTTTTTCTTTTGTGTTTCAGTTTGCTGCATCATGAACAATGCGCAGTGTGCTGTTGTGTTTGCTGCATTGCTGGTTGAGGAAGCTCGGCGGCAAGATGAGGCCCGGATGCAAGAGAGGCGTTCCAAACGAAAGCGTCGCATGTGGACCAGAGAATGGCTGCAGAAGAGGTCTGATTTGTCCCACATGCAACTTGTAAGAGAGCTTCAGGATAACAATCCTCATGATTTCCACAACTATCTGCGGATGTCTGAGGAATCCTTCAAACATTTACTGGAAAGAATTACTCCTCTGATTCAACGGAAGGATACAGCGATGCGTGCTGCCATCCCGGCAGATGAAAGATTGGCAGTCACGCTGCGATTCCTGGCCACCGGGCGCTCGCTACAAGACTTGCATTTTTCTTCAGCCATTTCAAGGACCCTGCTCAGTGTTCTAATTCCAGAGACATGTGATGCGATTTTCCACAGTCTACGTAGCTACATGCAGTTTCCCAACACGGAGGAGGAATGGAAAAAGATTGCCTCCGATTTTGAGCAGCTTTGGCAGTTCCCAAACTGTGGTGGGGCTTTGGACGGGAAACATGTCCGGATCACTCAACCACCGAACAGCGGATCCTACTTCTTTAATTATAAGGGCTATTTCAGCATCATCCTGATGGCAGTTGTTAACGCGAATTACGAATTTATAAATGTAGATGTTGGCATGAACGGAAGGGTTTCCGATGGTGGCGTTTTAGAGCACACACTCTTTGGAGAGCGTTTGAACAACTGTGACCTTCACTTGCCTCCCAACTCTGAGACTAGAGGCAACCTTAATTTTGTTTTTGTCGGTGATGAGGCCTTCCCGCTTCATCCCAATCTTATCAAATCGTTCACCCAAAAAAGTCTAACAGAGGAAAGAAGAATTTTCAATTACCGCTTGTCAAGGGCACGTCGGGTTGTAGAAAATGCATTCGGTATCATGGCTAATCGCTTCAGAGTTTTCCACACGCCTATTAACATGAAGCTTGAATCGATAGACTCCGTTGTTTTGGCTTGTTGTGTGCTTCACAACTTCCTTCGCCGTCGAGATGCTTTGGCGTACAGTCCACCTGGCTTCATGGACTCTGTGGGCCTAGTAAATGGGGAAGTGCAGCTCGGTGAATGGCGCGCAAATGATCCCGCAATTGCAGGCCTTCAACCATTGTTACCTTGCAGAAACACCCACGATGCGAAGACCTGCCGAGACAACTACTGCCAATATTTTAACGGTCCTGGTGCTGTTACTTGGCAGCATCAGAACTTATAGTGGGCTACTACTGACATTTATACACTGTTTTACTTATTGTACTGATTTGTCTAATAAACTGTGTGTTTTACTTTGCAAAAGCTTTGTTTCTCATTCTTTCTGCAGTAAGGGCCCATATATACATACGTGTATTCCTATGTATACAGATACATCCATATACATCAACATTGAAATCTACACAGATACCTACATATACACATACATACTTACAGACATAAAAATAAAAATACCTTTCTAAACATTAATACATATCCATACATGAAACCACCAACACTCCAGTCTTCCAATGCAACCGGAGACGCTATATTGATTATGCGTAACATTTAGAACGCATTAGCGTCTTTGGTATGACCTAGAGATTACAATACTGGCCGCTTCCTTCGCGAACGCAGTAGCGTCCTCTAATAACCGCGGTGACGTTGATGCGTCGTGGGTGGGGTTTACGGCGCTGATGCGTTGTGGGCGTGTTAAAGGACAGTGCTGCGGCCTTGCTTTTAACTAGTGGCGGCAAAATGGCGGCCAGGCGACGTGCAACACCTTGGGGTGATGCAGAAGTGCGTTATCTAGTAGCTGAGGTAGATGCCCGTGATTATGGGTGTCATAATCACCAAGAACATCCCGTCCTCCATAAGCAGGCTGTGCTGCGGAGGATCAGTCGGGGCCTAGCCCAGAGATTTGGAGTGCAGCGCTCCAGTACCCAGATCCGGAAGAAGCTGGCGGATCTGCAGTACAGGTCCAGTGAGCGCCTAGCCAGCATCCGGTCACAGAGCCTTCCACATCGTGGTGATTGTGGTTAAGATAGGTTAGCATAGTATATGGCCACGACCGTTTTTTGTGTTTCTGCTGCCCTCGGCAATTTTCGTGCTGCCTCCCCAGGTGATGAGTATGCACAGACTGTCAGGACATTCATAGCAGATCCAACAGTTTTTGGGTCGCGTGCACCCAACGTCAGACACACCGTTGTAAAATGAGGGGCATGTATACACCCATATACATATAAACATCACAGTGCTCCATCTTGAATATTGGCAGCACATAATGCTCGGCTCCGCACGCCTCGTACACACCCGGCTCGGCTCCGCACGCCTCGGACACACCCGGCTACGCTCTGTGCTCCTCGTGCACACCCGGCACTGCACAGTCCTGCATACAATGAGGCCCCTGATCATATGACCCAAAATACGGCCCAGCATATGGCGGCACATTTGTTACAACAGTAATTACAGTGCAGCTCCTCAGGTATGTAATAATGTAGTAATTTATTTTTTCTCCAGCCCCAGCTGACCCGGAGCCCCAGCAGGAGTCAACGACAGGCTCGTCACCAACAGGGTCGCCAGCATCACTCCGTGACATGGGTGAAGCCTTGTCCCCCGGTAATTCTTGCACTTAAAAAAAAAGGTCCATACTAGGGTTGAGCGACTTTCATTTTTTTAAGATCCAGTCGGGTTTTGTGAAACCCAACTTTGCCCAGAGTCGAGTCGAGTGCAGTCGGCCGATTATCGCTAAAAGTCGGGGATCAACCTAAACACGAAACCCAATGCAAGTCAATGGGGAAGCATAGTCGGCAGTGAGTGGAGGCCAGGAAAACACCTACAGTGCCCATTTTAATGCCAAAAACATCCATTCTTGTTTATGAAGCTTGTCAATCTTAATTAACTTTATAATAATAGTTGGGCATTGGAACTTGGGGGTCATTTGGCAAAAGTTGTGGGGGGTAGGGCTGGTTCAAGGTTTTAGTGGGCCCAGGAAACGTGGACTACGTCACGGCGGTGGAGCAGGGAGAGGTAAGTATTTCAACGTTGCAAGTGCTGTGATCCTGAGCAAGCAGGGGGGGGCCACTCTTTCGCATTGGCACTGGCACAGAGCCCCTCAAAGTACAGCGGTGTGTTTGCATAGCGGGGGCGCCTCCCACCAGCAGCGACACTTTTGCGTACTCTGAGGGGCCCTGTGCCAGTGACGTCGCCAACGAGTATGCCCCCCCACCTGATGAAGGAACCTGCACTTTCATCTGCGCCTTCCTCTTTGTCCCTGTGTAAGGTGGTATAACATGCGGGAAGGGGAACCTTACTTTCAGCAGGGTCAGATTCTGGCTGTGTAGAGTGCAAGGGGAATGTAGTGGTCTAGGTCAATGTACCAGCAGACTCATCTTGCAGTGGCTGGGCAATGGGCAGGATGAGGAGGAAACAGATATAGGGCCAAAGAATAAAGTAGGCTAAATGCAGTTCAAAATTAATAACAGGACTAAACAGGCGGCATTGCTTTGTTGAGTGGAGTAGCAAACCCAGGAGCAGCAGACACTGTTTTAAGGGCCCAAACACCCTAATAGGCCAAATGCAGTTTAATATCTGCTACTGTAGGCCAAAAGCCAGAAGGTTGAAGCTCAGCTTTATTCAGTTGAGGACAAACACCATAGAGGGGCAGACACCGTTAGTAGGCCCTAAACACCTATTTTTTTTTTTTAAAAAAGCTTAATAAGAGCCAGAAGGTAGAAGCTCAGCTTTATTAAAGGATAGGACTGTCGTCTACTATGAAGTGTTGTATCTTTCCCTAGGCGGTGATGCCAGAGGATCCGGGTGGTCCCTTAGTTCTTCATCACCCGATTTACCCGGAAACCGTAAGTGTTAAATAACAAACACGTACATGATAGTTAGATGCATGTACAAACTAAAGGTACCTTCACACGAAACGACATTATAACGATATCGCTAGCAATCCGTGACGTTGCAGCGTCCTCGCTAGCGATATCGTTTCGTTTGACACGCAGCAGCGATCAGGATCCTGCTGTGATGTCGCTGGTCGCTGAATAAAGTCCAGAACTTTATTTGGTCGTCCGATCGCTGTGTATCGTTGTGTTTGAAAGCAAAAGCAACGATACCAGCGATATTTTACACTGGTAACCAGGGTAAACATCGGGTTACTAAGCGCAGGGCCGCGCTTAGTTACCCGATGTTTACCCTGGTTACTAGCGTAAAATGTAAAAAAAACAAACAGCACATACTCACATTGCGTCCCCTGCAGTCTGCTTCCTCCTCTGACTCAGCGCCGCAAAGTGAAAGTGAAAGCAGCACAGCGGTGACGTCACCGCTCTGCTCTCACTGTACGGCGCTCAGTCAGTCAGGAAGTGGACGCAGGGGGACGTGAATGTAAGTATGTGCTGTTTGTTTTTTTTAGATTTTACGCTGGTAACCAGGGTAAACATCGGGTTACTAAGCGCGGCCCTGCGCTTAGTTACCCGATGTTTACCCTGGTTACCAGGGGACCTCGGCATAGTTGATCGCTGGAGAGCGGTCTGTGTGACAGCTCTCCAGCGACCAAACAGCGACGCTGCAGCGATCGACATCGTTGTCGCTATCGCTGCAGCGTCGCTTCGTGTGAAGGTACCTTAAGTTTTACCATTCCCTCCATAGAAATCCCAACATTAGAGGACCTCCAGGCATCACACAGGAGGATGATGGCGACACAGGCTGAGCAAGTCAAACAGCACGGAGCTGGCTTGTTTTGTGGCTGCACAACAGCAGAGCGGCAGCCATTAAACTTACATAGTACAAAACCATCAACAAAAAAAAAAATTATTAGGTTATCTTTATATTGTTTATAAAACAAAATAACAGTTTATATCCCCTGATGTGTACGCTTTGTTAAAAACAACTAACATGTTTCATCACTCACACTCATAATATATATACATCTGTATACATGCACCCAGCCCATTACCCCGCCTACTATACCTGCAAATAACTATATGCTGAATTCAGTAAAGCAGGCTGCAAGTTTGAATAATCAAAACAATTTTATTTATAACAATTATTAACATAAATTAACATTTTAATTTAACTCTTTAATATAAAAAAACTTAACTATACAACAATTATACTTATAACCCGAAATATTAAATGGAACTAAAGTTCTTCATAATGGTTTTCACTATTCAAAAATCCTTGGCTGGGCGGAGATAATTGTCCAAGGAAAGAATGGGAAAACCTGGGATATTGTGGTGGATATTGTGGTGGAGGGGCAAGCGGCATGTTTGGATGACATCTAAATTGACGGTGTGCTGGTGTGCCATGCATTGCCTCAGGCGTTTCATTAATTGGCTGCCATGAACCAGGATCACGGTCCATCAAACTGTGCACACTTGACCTTTCATCCAGCTGATCCGCTGCAGCTTTGCTTAAAGTTTCAAAGATCACCCTCTCGGCGTGGATCCTTTGTGTGGCTTGCAGCTTCCCTAGCCGATCAGCGGCAAAGATGGCAAAGGTGTCCACGGTACTGTTGCTCTGCTGGCTTAACATTTGCTTTTCCAAAGTGACCAACTCTGTTGATGGCGACACGGTGTCCTTTCTTCTACGACCATTGTAAATCCGCCGTGGTACATAAGCTGAGTTGGGGGTTGAGGGTGCAGGGTCTTCACTAGACCCCTCAGTAGCCTCCGCCCGGCTCGGTTCATCTCCCAGCAGGTCGTCGGTGGTCGGGGTGGACAGATCATCATGCCGATCTTGCTGCAGGAACAGAAAATTAAGAATTAAGGGGAGGGAACTAGTAGTACAGGATAGGATTTTTCATTCAACGGTATGAGCACTGAGTGGGCAAAAAAGTAAAGGATTGTACTTATCTGAAGTGGAAGGGTTAACTTTGAGAAAATGCAGCATAATAAAAGAGGGAAAAACTTAGTTACTATTTTCTACTCTACTATGGCATGAGAGACCAAGTTTTAAAGCTTTTTACAGGGAAGCAAGCAAAGAAGGTACTTGCATCTCCAACAGGGGTGTCAGTCGGGATCACAGGGTCTTCATCCAGGGTCTGCCGCATTGAAGATGCCATTGTGCGCGGGAGCTCCTGGTCACAGGTGAAGCCAAGCAAGTCAAAGTACCATAATTATGGCACATAAACCTCGTCTGTGGCGGCACCAGACTTCTTTGACCTCACCACCTTGTTGAGCTCCTTTTTATAAACTGTGCGTAGACCCTGGATCTTTTTCCGGACAACACTCTCATCAACCTTCTCGCTGGGGTTATGCTGCTTAAATAGAGCAACTAGTTTGGCAAATGCCTCCCTCTTCTTATTTCTGTTGCTGTAGTCAGCGGATTTAATCTGCCAAAGGCAGGGCAGGGATCGATACATCTCAATTAATTCCCGTACAAATTCCTCGGTATTGAAAGACATCTGAAAGAAAGAATAGCATACAGTGAGCATATATGGAAAATTTTAAACAACATTTTGAAAAGATTAATGTATGAGCCACACTAATGTGAATGTAAAATAGAGAACAATGTACCTGGACTGCTAAGAATCTCTGCCAGTCTGCAGTCCCTCCTTCCAATAGTCCTCCACTGACCACACCAATGCTGCCTGTGTACCCCTGCCATGCAAATGGAACCGACATAGAGCCAAATTTATTATTTAAAAAATAAGGCCTTGTAACCCTGTCTGCGGTCACTCTGTGCCCACGAGACTACCTAAAATGGCTCCATGTGCAAAAGTATATGTACACAAATACCAACAAAGCACTCCCTCCCTCCTTCCAGAGCAAAGATAGCAGATTAATTGGTACCCAGTGTTCCATAGGGAATGGAAAGGGAATGGAAACACATTTGAGACCCCAAACGATACCTACCGTGCTCAAAGTATAGATATCCGAAGAACCGTTGAAGAATACAAACGAATAGAAGTCGCAGGCCAGAGAACTCTACAACGATCTGCAATCCACCACGCGCTCAGGAACAAAGGACGGAAGAGCTATTATGTGTCGCCTCATATGGCAAGGCCGCCGACCAATCAGAACGCAGTAGCGACCACCAATCGTAACTGGATGGGGGCGGAAAAGGCAACGCAAAGGCACGCCTGTGTGACTACAACGTCACACAAGACATCCCTCATCGAGGTCTGTATCGTTATAATAGCAGCCATGTGACAGGGTCACAGCGACCAACGACATCGTTGTACAGGTCGCTACAGGACGCCGCATCGCTGCTGCGTCGTTCGGAAGATCGCACTGTTTGCCATCTCCACCAGCGACCTCACAGCGACGCAGCAACGATCCCGGACAGGTCGTATCGTTGTCGGGATCGTTTAAGCGTCGCTATGTGTGACGGGGCCTTTAAGAGGGGTGGAAGATCAGATTAACAGTAAAAAGGCAAAGAAACAGAAACCAACTCCAGTCATGGTCAATATACCCCCTGATGCTTTTAACAATGCTGTCAAAACAGCAGTGCAGGCAGCAGGGTTACAAAACAGAGGAGCATGGCAGGGAAAAAGAAATGGGGTGCCTGACTCAGAGGAATGCAAAAAGAAAGGACTCTGTTTTGGTTGTGGCCAAAGGGGGCATATTAAGAGAAATTGTCCCAAACGCAAAACAACCAAACCAGACCCAACCCAGGTTTCAATGGTCATGACAGAGGAGGACGGAAATACTTCAGATTAGGAATTCGGCAGCCCCCGGCATAGTTCTGTAATAGTGGTTTCCCCATGGGATGGTCTAATGGCCATCACACAATTACAACTTCCTAATGGGAAACAATTAGACTGCCTGATAGTACGGCTCGCCCCCGTGTCTATTATACGAAAAAAGGATATGCCACGGCAATTCATGACAGGAAAAACGATTCCAGGGTTGGGAGCAGGGGGAACGACTCATCCTTTGTATGAAACTGAGCCTATGAAGGTGCGAATAGCACATACTACAGACTTGTGCGCCCAATTGCTCGTTTCAGACAAATGCCCACTAAATTTAATAGGTGCAGACATTCTAAATGCAGTACATGCAATTATTACATTTGGAAAGAAAGGTATTACTGTTGCAGGCCCATTGTCAGAAGAAGCACTCTCCACCATGATGTCAATGACTGTGCTAGATGCTGAGAGCCTACCAATTGAGCAAGACATGGAGATCCAACAGATGCTTGAACAAGTACCGCCAGCACTATGGGAAAAAGACAAAACTGATGTGGGATTGTTAAGAATATCACCAGTGTCAATAAAATTAAAGCCAGGAACAGTACCAGTACGTATTCGGCAGTATCCTCTAAGTAGAGAACAGACAGAGGCTATCTCAACTCAGGTATCTACTTATCTGAAAGCAGGTATATTGACAGAGAGAAAATCCGTATATAATACACCTCTTTTTCCGGTAAAAAAGAAGCAGATTGAGGGACAGCCAGTGGTTTACCGCATGGTACATGATCTAAGAGAAACTAACAAACTAATGATTGTTGACATACCCATAGTGCCAAACCCACACACTCTGTTAAATCAAATCCCAAGCAGTGCAAAGTGTTTTACTGTAATAGATCTAAGCAATGCTTTTTTCTCGGTGCCTATTGATGAGGAAAGCCAACTGCTGTTTGCATTCACTCATGCAGGTAAACAGTATTGTTGGACACACCTGCCTCAAGGGGGAGCGACATCTCCCTCCTTGTTCTCTGAGGCAATGGCCGGGATTCTGCTCTCTTGGCACTCTGAAAATGGTGAGGTACAGCAGCTTCAATATGTTGATGACCTGCTACTGTGCACCCCAAACAGAAAAGTCTGCCTAAACGAAACTGCATCCCTCATGATACAAAAAGATCAGTAGGGAAACTAAGTGTCCAAAGATAAATTGCAAATAGCAAAGGAAAAAGTCACGTTCTTGGGACACTGCATCTCATCTCAGCTGAAACACAACACCTGAAAGGAAACAGGCTATCAGCCAAGCAGTGGAGCCCGCATCAATCCCTGCACTAAGAACATTCTTGAGGCTGATAGGCTATTGCAGAGAATGGATTCCCGCTGCATCTCAATTGATGAAGCCCCTCTTTGATGTTCTGTCCGCATGCAACAAGGGGCAGTCATATCAACTGACCCCAGAAGCCAAAGAGGGGTTCAGGGACCTGAAGGGAGCCATTCTCTCAGCCCCAGCACTAGGAATTCCAAATTATGACCTCCCTTTTCGTTTGTACTGTCATGAATCGGGGGGACATGATAAAGGAGTTTTAACACAGGTACATGGGGGAAAACATCGCCCTTTGGGATACTATTCCACCCAGCTGGATATACTGGCCAAGGGAGCACCCACATGTATCAGAGCAGTTGCCGCATGCATGGTACTAAAAAAAGGTTGCAGATTTGGTGCTGGATAATCCTTTGGAGATTTTAGTACCACACACTGTACAGGAGCTATTGCTCCAAGCCAGAACAAAACATTTGTCAATGAACAGATTGACAAAGTATGAAGTGGCTTTGCTGACACCTCCAAATGTAACAATAAAAAGGTGTACTGTTCTAAACCCAGCCACTTTGTTACCTGACACAGATGATGACCAAGAAACTGAAGCTCAGCATGATTGCTTTGAGCTTATGGATGAAGAAACACAACCGCTCGCCAATGTGCAAGAGACACCAATTCCCAATGCAGATCTAGAGCTTTATGTAGATGGGTCACGATTTTATCAGGATGGAATACCCCACACGGGGTATGCTGTGGTTGACCAACATGGTGTAGTCAAAAGTGAAGCACTGCCACCTGGGATGTCTGCTCAGGAAGCTGAGTTGAAGGCACTCGCTGAGGCGTGTATAATGGCTGAGCATTTAATAGCAAATATTTTTACAGACAGTCGCTATGCTTTTGGCATCTGCCATGATTATGGTCCCATATGGAAAAGCAGGCAGTTTGTTGGTTCCTCTGGTAGACCCATTAAAATGCAGAGTTAGTAGCTCAACTCCTGAGCACTGGAGCTGCCAAAGAGTTGCAATAATCAAGGTGCAGGCTCATACTAAAGAGTGCACCAGAGAAGCTGAAGGCAATAATAGAGCTGACATTGCAGCAAAAGCTGCTGCACTTTTTCCTCTCCCCGCAGAGATATACACTGTACAAGTGTCCGGGGGGATGGACCTACAACTACTTCAGAGCCTGCAAGAGCAGGCCTCTACACCAGAAAAAGAAGACTGGCAAAGACACTTATGTGTGAAGGAAGAAGATGGTCTGTGGAGAGCTGACAGTAAGCACTGCCTTCCAAGGGCACTGTTCCCCATGATGTGCTCTCTCTCTCATGGCAAAACGCATCAGTCCAAAGATGCAATGGTAAGTCAGGTAAAAGCAAGTTGGGGCGCTCCAGGTTTCCACTATGCTGCTGCCAAATTCATACAGGGATGCGTTATCTGTGCCTGCCATAACATAGGGAAAACGGTGAAGGTGCCACCAAAGTGCACCACCAGACCACTGTAACCTTTTCAGCGAATACAAATTGATTTCATACAGCTTCCAAGGGTAGGCACCTATGAATATGTGCTAGTGTGCATAGATTTGTTTTCCAACTGGCCAGAAGCTTGGCCCTGTTCTTGTGCTAATGCACGCACTGTTGCAAAGAAATTGTTATCAGAGGTAGTTTGCAGATTTGGAGTACCCGAGATCATTGAAAGCGATGGAGGTAGTCACTTCACGTCACAGGTGTGTCAAGAAATCACCCGAGCTCTAGGAATTGAACAATAATTCCACACTCTGTACCATCTGCAAAGTAGCGGTAAGGTTGAATGGTACCCTAAAAATGAAAATCCAGAAAGCAATGGCAGAAACAGGTAAACCATGGACTGAGTGTCTTCCCATTGCATTATATACAGTAAGGGTTACGCCAAACAAAAGGACTAGTCTAAGTCCATATGAGATTCTTTTTGGAGGACCTCCAAAAACGGGGTTGTACTTCCCTCAGCAGATGCAAGTCTCTCACTCAAATATGACAGCTTATGTTGGGGCTAGTGTTGAGCATTCCGATACCGCAAGTATCGGGTATCGGCCGATACTTGCGGGTATCGGAATTCCGATACAGAGATCCGATACTTTTGTGGTATCGGTATCGAAACAACATTAATGTAATATAATGTGTAAAATTAAGAATTAAAATAAAAAATATTGCTATACTCACCTCTCCGACGCAGCCTGGACCTCACCGAGGGAAACGGGAGCGTTCTTTGCTTAAAATGCGCGCTTTTTACTTCCTTCCGTGATGTCACGGCTTGTGATTGGTCGCGTGCCGCCCATGTGGCCGCGACGCGACCAATCACAGCAAGCCGTGACGTAATTTTCAGGTCCTCAATGCCTAATTCTAGGCATTCAGGAATTTAAAATTACGTTCCGGCTTGTGATTGGTCGCGTCGCGGTCACATGGGCGTCGCGACCAATCACAAGCCGTGACGTCACGGGAGGCAGGAGATGCGCGCATTTTTAAAATTACGTCACGGCTTGTGATTGGTTGCGTGCCGCCCATGTGACCGCGACGCGACCAATCACAGCAAGTCCAGTATCATAACTATATTGCTCAGGCCCGAAACTTGTCAAATTGTTGGATCTGTTCCCATGCCCCCATAGCTGCTAAAACTATGCCTTATTTTGTAACTCCATTATCTGAACAGGACCTGTTCATAAGGGGGTGTTGGGACATGTGGCCTTTGGATCTCTCTGAGCAGCAGAGTAAAACTGCCGCTGCTCTACCCATCACAGGATGGACTAGGCAGCCATGGTTCCAATTTAATCTTACTGGAAACCAAGATCCTTCAAGTAAGTGTCCAAATAATTTATTTGAATTCAAGGATAATGATGGCACTTGGGGAAATAGAGAAGTAGACAGGAATTATATAGGAAAAGTTCCAGATCAGGAGTTAAGTTAGTTTTGCTGCCAAGGTCCCTTTCCCCAAGGAAGGTAAACTCCAATGTTACAGGCACGTCTATCTAGAACGGACGCTGCATAACTCCAACTGGTCCAGAGATTTTTTCTTCATGGGAGGAGACACTATCTTATGCAAGGAGAGAGATGCTGTCCATATAGATGAAGAAACTAGGGAGGGCCAGTATGGGGCAGCTGAAATGTCTATCAGTATTAATACTACTCCCCAATGCCAACCACTACAATATTATAGGTCAGTCACCACTGATTTAGAGGATTCCTGGTGTCTCTATTCTGATACCACTCTCATGATCTCAATAGCAGTGGCCCTCATAAGTGAATATCAGTTTGAGTTGCCCAAGGGAATATACATAGTATGCGGAAGTAATGCATATAGGTGGATTCCCCGAGGGGCAGAGGGTACCTGTACGTTGGCTAGACTAGAGCCAGCCACGTGGGTGTGGGAAGAAAGATTTCCCATATAGTAACATCCCAAACCACATGATAGTAAAACGGAGAGTGCCATCTGCCCAAAAGTGCCATCTAATGCAAACCCCATGGTATCTTAAGACAGGAATGATAATGACCGGTCCCCTTGGACTTATGTTTGGTACTGTAAGAAATGCTCAGATGATAGAAGAATTGGGGGATATCTTTGACAATGTGACTGAATATTTGTTTGACGCTCTTAATGTTGAATCTGCATATACTAAACAGCTTATAGTTATCACCAACCAGCATTCCATGGTCCTTGATTCTCACCGCCTCACATGGAGGATTCTGTCATGTGGTAGGACCTGCATGCTGCCACTATATAGATCCTTCCGGACTTATGAGAGTCAGCCATGACATAGAGCAAGCAAGGCTAATTAAGGAAGGAGTGCAAAAAGCTAATTCACTCGAAGATTTGCCCTTCCCTGAGTGGCTCTCATGGTTGAATCCTTTAAATTGGTTCAAGGGAATAGGCGGTTGGTTGCCTGGGGTGATGCACTTCCTTATTCAAATTGTGTTTGTGCAGCGCCCCCACCGTCGCAGGGCCGAGGGGTACCCGGTACCGGGCCTCTGAGTCTCTGCTCTGGGGTTGTCACGGTGGCTAGGCCCCGGTCCGTGACCCTGCCGAGGGACGCGCAGTATCAGATAATGATGATAGGTGGATGTGGTGGTGCGGTGCAGTAAATAATGAGGACACCAGGTTGCAGTCTCTTTACCTCTTTACTGAAGATCTCTGGGTCCTCAGTCCGGAGTCCGGATAACCAGGCTTCGCAAGTCCGGCCGGTCCAATGGCACCTCCAGAGTTCTCTTAACAGGTGGAAATCTGTGCCTTCCTTCTTGCGCTATGTGTTGCGGTCCTTCCCTGCTGTGCTTACGGAAAGTCCTCACAACTGTTGTCTGTTTCTTAAGTTCCCTCACAACTCGATTAGATGTTCTGCTAATCCTCCGTCCCTCCCTGATGTTACGGTTAGGACGGCACCCGTATGATGGGTAGGCTCGGAGCTCTTCCGGGACCCTAGAGTCGCCCCTCTCCACAAGTTGCCCCCCAAGACTGCGTAGGTGATTTAGATGAGACAGTCCGCCTTTGACTGACTGTCCTGCCGTTGGTTTAGAGTATTGCTTGAAGCTGAATATTGTAATACTCCCTTGGCGTTCCGGCCGCCGGTTATGCGCCTCAGTAGGATGTTGCCTCGGTCTTACAGCACGAGTCCTACTGGTATTCTCCTTCTTGCTTTGATCTCGTTTCTCACTCAGCACAATCTATCTCGCTTCCAATCCCTCCTTGGGCACCGCCGCTATGCTGAGCAGGCACGGGCCCGTTACGTTCGCTCAAGTTGCCAAGTCTCTGTCAGGATCCCACCCCTGACAGGGACCCTACTGAATCTTCCCCTGCAACACCCTCTGCCACAAGGTGTTGCCTGGTTCCCATCCAGTCGGCTTTCTCCCTAACTTCCTGCCTGACCCCCAGTTTTACCAGTATGTGAGGAGTGGCCTAGTGAATAGAACCCTTAGCTCCCCCTGGTGGCCCGACTGTGAAATGTATTGGTGTCTGTGATACCCGGTCAGATGAACTCCTTCAGTGCCATCAGACGTACCATAGCTCTCCTTAGCGGCGGAGCCACAGTACTGCAACGACCAGGACTCTGGGGTGCTGCATTTGTAATTTTGATTCTTGCAGTGGTTGTAAAGTTGTTCGTACTGTTGATCAAGAAAATTCTTAGTTCTAAATGCAAATGTTTTCCAGGTAAACGTGAATTAAAGATTGATACTGATTCAGAGATAAAGTCTACTCAAGTAATGATGACTACTTTCATAACTTCACTCCAACGTGAATGCATCTTCTGCAACAAACAAACTTCTGTGGACCTGTCGGACTGTATGCAATGTGGAAAACCATTGGTCTAAACGGAAGATGGATGCTTACGAGATTTCAACAAGATTTCTTATCAAATGAACTTTCTGCAAATATGAACTTTACATAAAAACAGTTTATACTTTGAAATTATATATATATATATATATATATATATATATATATATATATATATCCATATCTAAATCCTATAACCATATATATACATTAATACAATATCTATACACATATACAATCCCCTTATTTAGTACCTTCTATAGTGCTTAGGGTTGTCAAGGGAAAGTAGGTCTGATTCCCAGGAATAGTCTGAATGGATGCGCAGCAGGCCTGGCATCCCATAATATACATCGGACAAGCCGTGTATTTTGTGAAGTAGGGTTATCCTGCAGACCTAGCGGTAGGAAGGGATCAGATAGGGCAAGGTAAATTAGATGATAAAAAGAGGGGAATTGTGAAAGAAATGGTTAAACTGAATTTGAAAATATATTCTTATAAGCAAAGGGTCAGTATTATCATCTAAGTCTTCCTATGTCCAGTTTCCCGTACATTCCATCTAGCTAAAGGTCAGTTATTCCCGTAAAACTGCCATAAGGATGGGAGTTGATATCCTCTCGAGGATGCATCTGTTCTTGACCTCTTCACCAGAATAACCTACATGGTTCTGCCAAATTCATTGTTAAACCACAAATATCACAAATATCACAAATATGTACAAAACACCCCCACATTCTTGTTTTTAGAAATCTACTTGTATCCCAGGACATGAGTGACAACCCGTCAAGTGATGAATGTGTTTTGCCAAGTATTATGTAACCTATACTCCTATAAAAGAAGGGCTCAATAAAGGAGGGATAGGATACTTTGGAAAGACAACCTGTAGTCTGTCTCTCTGATTTATTTCTCCCAATAATAGGTGCCTATCAACAGCTATACCTGAGGTTGGTTTCCATTTGAGAGAAAATCTCGTCTTTAACAACTTAGGACCAGGTATTGCTAACATCCTACATTCAGTACTGCATCGACCATCTTTTCTTTTGCAAGTGCTGGGATAAAAGTAGCAGTCCTTGTTGCTTGGGCAGCCTCAAGAGCAAAGAAAGATCCTACAGTCAACAGTTGCACGATAACCTCTTCTGATAAATGGAGACTTGGTTTTCTGTCTTCTCAAAAACAATTCTCAATGCTGCTCTACAATTTTGCTTTACCTTTTACAATTTTTGGCCAAAATTAGTGTTTAAGTGCCTAAAAGGTTTTGGAAATCATATGTTCATACCTTTCCACTTCCCTGCATTGAACCCATTTTCTGCCAGCAGGACCTGCATGGATCCTTGTTGGGATTTGCGGTTGAAGCAAACTGTAAAATGAGACGTTTCAGTTTTCCATGCTATAGACACTTATTTGTTTTGCTCTATTTTTTATTTTATTTATTTTTTTTGCCATGTCTTGTATCTTCTGCCTCTGGTACTAATGGTCATAAAATGTAATCACATTTTGCGTACATAAACTACTATTACTAAATGTCATACTGTTATAGTCTTCCCCCCCCCCCCTTAATGTTGTGCTTCCGACACAAATGCTTTTATTTTCAATATTTTTATTTTCATAGCATTTGCTTAATTTTGATTAAAAAACCGAATTCAAAATACTTTGGTTGCAGAGGCAATTGCAAGATTCACATTTTATCACCTGTGTATGTTCAATTATCAGTTTCTGTAAATAAAAATGTTCTTTTTAATAAAATCTACTTGAGGAAAACCAACTGAATTTTCATTTCATCATAATCTACGATGGTCACCCACACCATAGAGGAGGACTACCAGTTTTTGAAGCCACTGGGCAGCGGAACCTATGGCAAAGTGGTCATGGCTATTGAGAAGAAGACAGGTTAAGCTTAACATTACAAGGGTGAATTAGTCATATGGGATTTTTAACTTCTGAAACTATTTAACATGAAAACCATAAGTCTTCCCTGAGCTATGTAGTCTAAAGGTTGGTTATTAGACAAAGCTATTTTTTTCTTCGTTCATGGTAATTTCAGGAGCCATATTATTTTTGGGCAATATCCATAAATAACCCAGCTTTCATACAGCTATGAGTTGTATCGGTCTTGGCTGCATTTCAGGGTTCATTTAACTACCAAAGTTTGTTTTGTGAAAAAGGAAATAAATTAAACATAGCAGGTGCACAAGCCTCCACAGCAAAGCGTCCAATAATTAAAAAAACGGTCTAAACTGACATTTTCTGCATTTGTGCATTTTCATGTATTGCACAAATAATTATTGCCGTACTGCTATGGGGTAGATTTAGTTTTACGTTGTGTATTTTTTGGTTAACTTGTTTCTATTGTACATTTGATCTTCAACTTTATTTTTGCGAGCAGCAAGACAAAAACTATATGTAGGACAATTCCGAGTGATTCTGAGTGGTTTCCAAAAGGATGGCTTGGCCACATCCAGAATCTTCAAATAGTGTGCTGGCAGCAAAGGTGGTGATAATGTGTCAAATCTAAGGCTACTTTCACACTAGCGTTAACTGCAATACGTCGCAAATGCGTCATTTTGCCGAAAATACGCATCCAGCAAAAGTTCTTGCTGGATACGTTTTTTCGTCATAGACGAACATTAGCTACGCATTTGCGACGCATTGCCAAACGTCGCGTCCGTTTTGCGACGCTTGGGCGTGTGTTAGCGGACCGTCGGGAGAAAAAAACCTTACATGTAACGTTTTTTGCTCACGACGGTCCGCTTTTTCCGACCGCGCATGCGCGGCCGGAACTCCGCCCCCACCTCCCCGCGCTTCCTCACACCTCACAATGGGGCAGCGGATGCGTTGGAAAAATACATCCACTGCCCCCGTTGTGCGGCGGAGACCACGCTAGCGTCGGGAACGTTGGCCCGACGCACAGCGACGGGTCTTTCCCGACGCTAGTGTGAAAGTAGCCTAAGATAGATAAAGCATATGATGGTTAAATAAGGCCATGTGAAAACCCTGGGGACAAGACTAACAAAATTTGCACAAATTCATGTAAGCACATAACTTGCCTGTGATGACACCTCCTGTGAGACACCTTTTGCCAGCATAGCCTGGATATCCTTGGTCACGCCTTCAAAGATTTTAAATGATTTATACAGCTGCGGGTTTTCATGTGTCAATTTGGCTCCTCATAGCTGATAACGCAGAAATCTTTCTTAACGTCTTTTAAATAATTGGACTCAAGCCAGACAGCATGCAATTTCCTGCAGGTTGACAAAGACTGTGCCTTTGCAATGTCCTTCACAAAATCCAAGCTCGCACAGTCTTTATTCATGTAGTATAGGAATCTTGAGGTCTGCAACCTTATGCTTGACCTTCCTTACTGACATGTTTTTATTTAAATAATCCAATTCTTAAAGGTTTTTCAGATTACCATCTTTAAAACGTTTATACAAACCAGCTTTTTTTTTCTTTTTTAGTTTGTCTTCTCTTTAGAACTCTAATATTGGATAAAAACAACATGTAAGACTTGTTGTTTTTTTTCTCATAATCTGTGAAATGAAAGACTGAATATTCCTGACCTGTTCAGTTCCTCATCAGAGCAGATATCCGTTTCCTGCTCATCAGAGAGGATGGTTTATTCCTCAACAGATGACAATTCATCCTGGTCATAGTCTCTATCCTCTAAATCACTCTAGTCTTCATTAAGATCCATCATCTTAGGAATAGTGAGAGCTGGACTACCCATAATCGCCTCTTCAAATCCCTCAACTTTAACAACTGGTGAGTCCTGTTGCTCAATCAGTATTGACGAGTATGGACCCTCTTCCTCAGTCCTAAAGTTAGTGTGACAAACACCAAACATGATTTTATACATATATAGGAGGAGATATACCAAATGCACAAAAAATAGGAAAATTATCTCATGACATGTAACTCAAGAGAATAGGGATTACTATGGCAGTTTGCTATAGATAGAAGGATATAGATTAGGGATATAGATTAGCTGCAGATCAAATAGATTATATGTAGCTATTCCACTCTAGCCATCTTGATTCTCCATCTGAGTGTATCTAATGAAAAGACAAAGCATAAACTCGCTCTACAGGTGCTCTGGTGGTCGTCTCTATAATTTACATATACATACATGCATTCCTCTCGCTTTCTTGGGCAACTTCAAACTCCTCTTCACATTCCTGTGCAGGTGCTTTCTCAGTCTGATCCTCCGCAGTCCTGTAAATTATAAAAATCTACCTGATTACAGGACATGTATATCAAATAGTGGTGAGTTAGATGGGGTCAAATGACACAATCTCCTTATAATCAATTGTTAACCCTTTGATGCAAGGGACAGAATTCACAACATCGCATCCAGAGTAGCTGTCCTCTCCTTTGCGTAATTCTGCTTCATGCACTGTTCCTGGAAATGTTTGTCCAGTGGGTCTGTTACTTTATAGCTGACTGGGCAGGTCAGGTGCATATCTATGCCCAAACTCCTCAGCAGACACTGAACCTCGACCTGACAATACATTCAGTGCCCTAAACACAGATCATAGTTTAGTCAGATACCATTGGTGTGCCATGAATTTGAATCAAAACAAAATGGTGAAACCACTCACACCCCCTGGGTTAGCCCCCCCTTATTGTGAATTTGAGTAAAAATGATTCCATTCATTAAATCTTTGTTGGATCCGGTTTGATCAACCAAAACTAATGTTAGATCTCCCCTACAAAATGAAATATTTACAATCTTTTTTACAGGGGGGGCTAACCCGTAGCTAGCCCCTCTACTTTGAAATTTGCCATTTTTTGGATGGATTTTGATATTCGTTAGATCTGTTTGAGCAGTGGTCCTGAGGTGTAGATGGAGAAGAGGAGTGGTCCAAGGACAGCGCATTGGGGGAGACCAACAGAGTGAAGTGAGGAGGTGGTGAGTGAGTAGGTCAATCTGAAAGTTTGGTCAGTGAGTCCTTCTCGTCCCTGTGATGCCTATAGGCCCGCCTCTTCACAATCATCGCAGCATACTGCCCCTCTTCCCCTCCGACACATCGCCAGTGAAGTCCTGATGCTGCCCACAACTGGCCCATGCCGAAGTCGCCGCTGCTCAAACGGATCTAACGAATATCTATCAGAATCCATAAAAAAGCAGATTTCAAAGTAGGGGGGGCTAACCTGTAGCTAACCCCCCACCTGACACCCCCAATATCTCAAGAATGGAAGGAGATCTAACGTTAATTTTTGCTGATCAAACTGGATCTAATGAATATCTATCAGAATCCATCAAAAAAGGCAAATTTCAAAGTAAGGAGGATTGTTTTTTGCGTAGCAAGTTGTATTTTTCCTTGGCACCACTTTGGGGTGCATATAATGTTTTGTATAACATTTATTTTTTAGGAGGGGGAAAATTAAAGAAAAAAAAAAATTACGCTAATGGTTTTTGAGTTTTATTTTTAGGTAATTTCCCGTGCGGTAAAATTAACAGAATTACTTTATACTCCGGGTCAGCTCGGACACATCGATACCAAATGTATGCAATTTTTTTTGTTTTTTACTACTTTTAAAATGTAAAACCGTGTTTTTGTTTTTTTTTAATAGAGGATTTTGCCTCGCCGCATGCGCAGCCCCGTAGCGCTTTTATTTGTCTGACTACGGAGCTGTGGAATGCCTCATTTTTTTGTGGGAAGAGTTGTAGTTTTTATTTGGACCATTTTGGGGTATATCCGATTTTTATCGCGTTTTATGACTTTTTTTTTTACTCAAACAGTGAAAAAAATAGAAATTATGGATTTTTTATTTTTTTATGGCGTTTACCGTGTGGAATAAAAAAATATTTAATTTTTGGGGGTTGTGATCCCATCTGACGGTAGGACAGCTGGGATCCTGTGATTGCCAATGGGGCTAGCTGGGGCTGCCATTCTCCCACCCAACGTGAAAGGTCTGTCAGAGGAATAAGGCCCGACTAGCCCCGTCATCAAAAGTCAATGGGCGGTCGTCAAGGGGTTAAAAATGCCTGTACATAGACTAAACAAAAACTCCTCATGTGGTCTCAGTTTTAATCAATTCAATTATCAAAAAAATAAATCTTATTAGTACAGTGAAAAGCACAAAATTAATACCTTACAGAAATATATTTAACAATGGAAACCTGAAAGTTTAGGACTGCAAATCCCTGTAATACAAATAGGAACTCTGTCTAGATGTTAAAATGTACGTGTTCTGAGTTATCGGTGTTTGACTTATACAAAAAACAAAGAAAATTACTAATGTGACTAGATATAAATTTATTCAAATATTCACGAAAGATGTAGGCTGTATCTAAAGAATGGAAAATTCCCATAAGTGCAAAGTAACTCAAACAAAAGAAAGAAGAACACTAAGACCGCAATGCCGGGTTGTGTTGCTGTTCTTCTTTCCTTTGTTTGAAAATTCCCATGAGTGCCAAATAACTCAGTCCTTCTATTCTTTAGATACAGCCTACATCTTTTGTGAATATTTATTGTAAATGTATTATTGGTATTCTATGATATTAAACATATTTGAATACATTTTTCTCCATTTCCCTTATAGGTTTTTCTCCACTCATACAAAAACCCTACTTAGGAATGGAGGAACAGTCTTTGGATAGAAAGAAGTGCGTGGCGGTCAGAGCGCTCCGAGGCTGGCTTAGCTCCTAGTAGATGCTGTAGCTGTGCTCAGCCTGTGAGGAGCTTATTCAAGTTATCGGAGAAGCAAAAGTCTTTTGTTTTGTTTGTATTCAGCCTCTTATTTTTGACAGAGGAGCTGAATGAAACCCCCCCCTGACCTGCAGCCTTTAGCTATTCTTTAAAACATTTCTTGTAAAGCAAACTTTCAAACCAGTTTAACTCAATTGGCTTCCCCACCCTTATTATAGCTTACCTTATTCTTGCCAGTTTTGTGTTCCTACTAGTGTTGAGCGATACCGTCCGATACTTGAAAGTATCGGCCGATACCGGCAAAGTATCGGATCTAATCCGATACCGATACCCGATACCAATAAAGGTCAATGGGACACCAAGTATCAGACGGTATCCTGTATGGTTTTCAGGGTCTGAAGGAGAGGAAACTCTCCTTCAGGCTCTGGGATCCATATCAATGTGTAAAAGAAAGAATTAAAATAAAAAATAGGGATATACTCACCCTCCGACGCAGCCTGGACTTTACCGCCGTAACCGGGAGCCGTTGTACCTAAGAATGCGCGCTTGAAGGGCCTTAGATGACGTCACGGCGCTCTGATTGGTCCGTAGCGGTCGCGTGACCGCTACGCGACCAATCACAAAGCAGTGACGTCACCTAAGGTCTTTCAAGCGCTTGAAAGACCTTAGGTGACATCACTGCTTTGTGATTGGTCGTGTAGCGGTCACGCGACCGCTACGGACCAATCAGAGCGCCGTGACGTCATCTAAGGCCCTTCAAGCGCGCATTTTTAGGTACAACGGCTCCCGGTTACGGCGGTAAAGTCCAGGCTGCGTTGGAGAGGTAAGTATATCCCTATTTTTTAATTTTAATTCTTTCTTTTACACATTGATATTAATCCCGATACCGATTCCCGATACCACAAAAGTATCGGATCTCGGTATCGGAATTCCGATACCCGCAAGTATCGGCCGATACCCGCGGTATCGGAATGCTCAACACTAGTTCCTACACTGTGGTATCAGCCATGGTTCTTGCCATTCACACCCGCTCTGTCTCCCTGACATCCACCCAATATTTTCTCTGGCAAGTGTCTACTTGTGTAGTCACCCAAGATGGCATCAGCCCCAATCGGAGGCTTCCTTTCCTCTGAAATCTGATAAGCAATAAGGAAGGCTCTGATCACTTCTGGTGCAATCTTGTTGGACTACATATGTAGTCACCAGCAAGAGGAAATATCTGGTGGACATTGGGGAGACAGAGTGCGATGCAGTGGGCCAGGAGCGCTATACTGCTGCAGGACTAAGTAAAGTCATAACAACAAGGCCCGAGGAGACAATAGAGGTAAACTTGCTTAAAAGTTTAGCTACTCTTTACAAATGAGTATAGACAATCGCTCTTTAAACAGGAAAAGCTACATTTTAACTTATATTACAACTTCTGCATTTCCACATACAGTAGTTTATTTGGGTCTACCGTTTTTAGAGTAGCTCATGTCGTGGTAAACTTCCCAACAACTGTTCTTTCTTCTAAAATATGAAATGTAATGGTTTCCTTGAACATGCTTTATAATGGCTCCTAATGTATAACGTATATCTGATATGATCACTTGAGTGCGGTATTCAGAGATCTGTCGCTTTACCAATACGTGGCTCTATAAGATGTGGTCCTGGTTTGTAGATAATCGTAGTACGTTGGCTGCAGTTAGGTGTACATGGTTTATTAATGACCGTAGATGAAATTTGCATAGCATGCTCAAAACCATGTTTTACATCATTAGTGTTGATTGGCCAAAAGAGATTGCATCGTTCTTTGTTGTCTTTACATGTGATATTTTGACATGTAGATATTTCTGTTGAACTGGGGATGTCTTTTTAAAAATACTTCTACTGTATGGCCAATGTAATCTTTTGCATCCAAACTCCTAATTCCACCTACAAGTGTGTGGCTTGTGTAATTTTCCAGTATCAACTGAGCTCTTTCTGTACATGTTTTGATTTGCCCCAAATTCCACAAAATACTTAACACCCAAAAATGGGTTTTCTGAGTTAGTTATGAAGTTTCTGTATGAGTCATTGTCAACCAGGTTTGTGGATTAACTATGCAGCAGAGTCAAATGGGCAAGTATTATTGACCTTATACATGTTGTTATGTATATTAATGGTGTTAAAAGATTCCCATTGCGCGGGATACCTAAAATTTTTGTGTACAAGGATCATCCATTATTTGACATATATTTGGATATGGCGTTAAATATGTTGGTCTCTTCTTGAAAGGTATGTTCAGTGGGGAAAGTAAATCCTTGGACTTCAACGATTTATCACCTTCATTTTGTGCTTTGGTAGTATGTACAATTTTCAATTGAGTTGGTTTTACCCTGCCAACATTCTTCTTCCCTAAGCTCTACCACACTGTTCTGTGTTCCAACTTTCTAAAACACTTGTTTCTTTCATAGATTGTTGGAGGCAGGAGAATTTGTCAGTTTCTTTGTGTTCACTAACCACTTCTTTTTCATTACTTTTTTTTCCTGCTGCCCTTGTTTGTCTATGGCAGATTCATCGATGACCTCTTCCTTTTGCAACGTTACTAAACTGTTACTTTCTGTGACATGTACAGCAACTGCTATTTTTGAGTGCCCCCACAGAGCACTTAAATGCAATGCAACAAATTTATCAGCTCACATTGGAGTTTGAATATGCTGAAGAATGGAGTTCTTCAAAAGGCCTCCAAACAAATGCACAGGATGCAGTGGACCCATGTGGCTGAAGATACACAGGTGCAGCATAACCGATGAGACAGCCACTCACAACCTGCCAAATTAATGGAGGGGGTGGCTGCTTGGCACATTGCTGCACATAAAAGACTTGTATGTGGCGCTGTTCACACAATGGAGATGCAAAGCATCCAGGCAAGCCTAGTAGTGACACCCTTCTATTAGATCAGGCGGGCCTGCCCAGCGCTATCAAAATGCACCCCATGTGAACAGACACCACAGTTTACAAGACAAAAATGGGCCCAACTGCACCCTGGAAAAAAAAGTGCAAAAAAAGTGTTTCGATTTCTCACTTTTATTGCTAAGTAGGAGGAACAAGCAAGTCCTCAAGTATGTGTTGAGGCTACAGTCATTTAGAGCTCGTGACAATGCACCAATTAATGCATGAGAAGTCAGACACATTCTTTAGGCAATTTCTGTACATCCTTTATCCATTTTTCCAGCCAAAAAGTTATAGTTGAAGTATCTTGAGTTTCACTTAACATTTAAGATACTCATTTGTGTATTCGCAAAGTTAATAACAATCTCCTAGAAAAAAATATGAGCAATTTTATTTTGGCGTTTTATTTTGAATACCAAACTACCTGTGGCATCTACTTGAATGCGAGGGAAGCAATGCTTTGAACAATACTTCTTAAAAATATTTTTGTTCCTTTGACCAATAATGAACAAAAAAAAATCATATGAGATAGTATGAATATCTCCTGCATACTTATGAGTACTCTTCATCTGAGACAGTGATAAAACTGGATCTTTCAACTTTGTGCACCAAACATCCTATCCATAGCTTCTTGCCTAGCATCTTGACAAATTCTTAGTGATGGTATGGTTGGTGGTTCCTTTTCTCCAAATGCTATTTTGGAATCAATTGTTTCTAGTCTGCAATTGGAGGGTAAAGTTTTTTACATTTCTTCTCCAAGTCTCCTTCTCTTCTCACCTCTCAAATTGTTATTTTTTTCTATTTTTTTGGAATGTATGGGTCTTAAAGGATAAGGCACATGAGTCCATGCTGTTTATAAAGAACCCCTGTTATAATAGAAGTCCATGCGTGTTTGAGCACCCTGCGCCTCTTTTTGCTGTCACCCTCATTATAGAACACTGTTTTGGGCTTCATCTCTAAATATCGGTCATAAGGGATTAATATATGCCATAGAAGTGTTGATTCTTGTCCCTGTGTGCGCACAAAGCCACCCTCTGAAGAGTGTTCCTCTGAAGAGTTTCCATCAGATGTGCTTGTCAGGCTACAACTCCTTAATTTCTGTATCTTTTGATTGAGGCAAGATGTTATGTTCCGTACGTAAGAACGTCTGCAAATCATACCTATTTTGAAATACATAGTCATGTATCTGTTTGGGTTTAAATATAGCCTGGGAAGTTTCTGATTCTTCCATCAAGGAGCTATATTTCTGCAAGGAGGGGTGAGAACCTACTTCCCTCCAGATAGGATCAGATGCTGACTTTAACTGTCCATTAGCATTTAAAATTCCAGGATAAGATTTGAATGTTTTTCTTAATGTCTGACTATCACTAGAGGGTTTTCGTGACATCTAAAAACAAAAATAGGAAAACGATTAAATGGATAAGCTAGTATGTTTTTTTTTTTTCTTGGCACTAATAAGATATTAAAAGGTATGTCTAGTTTCAAATAAACATTACTGCATGTAACATGGAAAGTGATCCTACTTAATCGCCAATACACCATGGACATCTCAGTGTTTGGTTGGAATTTCATTGTAAAGTTGAACTGTCATCAAAAAATAGATTAAGAGTACCGTAACCTTTTATCTTTTTTATTCTGTCATGCTGTGGCTGCTGGCCACAGCATGACAGTAAGGTATGTGCGGCAGTGCGTCTGTCCCCCAACGTCGCTGCACCGATCGGGGGTCCCCCTACCCCCGCCGAATCTGGTGAGTGGAAACCGTCAATGAGCTGGTGATGAACCAGGTCATTAGTCATTACGCCCACCCACGACCATTGAACAGGCCAAGAGCCTACGTCACGTGACGCGGTAGTCTGCTGCATCATGTGATGTTGCAGGGGGCGTGGCCTTCATTCCAGGAAGCGGCCGCATTGCAGCCACTCCTGGCCTGCCCCGGCACGAGGACCTTGACTCATTTAGCATTTTGCCAGATCAGTTAAGCGATTCCTGGCTCTGGCGGTGGGAGGAGGGGGGACGTGGCATTTGCAGCAGCACTGCGGGCTGAAGGAGGCCTGGAGTACAGCTGCAGCTGCACACAGTTGTCTGTCATGCTGTGGCCATCAGCCACAGCATAACAGCTTTAAAGAGTACCTGAACCTTTACTCTGTATTCTGTGTCCATGCTCACAATTTTTCCCCATCAATGACTGCCATCATAGCAGGAAAAAAAAGGCGAGGTGACGGTCCCATTCACTTTGAATAGGACTATTACCATTTTTTCTTCCCCACTACTTCACTGTCTCGTCATGTCATCGTAAGACTGGGTGTGAAAGTAGTGGGGAGAAAATGCTGCTAGCAGCATTATTCTTGCCGTCATTCCCTGATGGTCAGAGCCCTGCCTGTCGTCTGCCCCTCAGAGAATTAATAACTTTCAATAGAGTTTCAGGCCACCGACTATCATTTCTCTGGTACCTCCTTTGGTTCATGAGCTGGAGGTGGATGGATAGCTGACATCTGGCACAATCTTGTGTACTTGCAATCTGCGCATGAGCCTGCATGGAAGTGAACAGTGCCAGCAGGGGAGTTCCTCAAGTATACTGGATGATGTCCGCAATCTAAACACATAAGCTGGAGGAGGCAGATAAGATAATTGGCTGCCTCAGACTGCATGCCTCTGCACACCCATCAGTCTGGGAATGCCTCTTTAATGCGCATCATGCTTCTTTTTCTTTTGGATTTATATATTGGTGTGCTTAAAGGGAATCTTCCACCTAATGCTACCCTATGCAGCTGTCAGCAGAATAATGACACCAGTGGCGCTTCACTCCGAGGTGCCTTCTGGGTGTTGCACTGCCTGGAACTGGGCGCATGCCAGCTATCTACAGTAATAGCATGATTAGGCTGGTCATGTGGTCTGTGGTCACTAGACCCAGCTCTGCTGCCAGTTCTCAGCATTTCAGTGAAGCATTAAACACTCGTGTGACTGACTAATATCCTATATATAAATAAATTGGCCAACACAAATAACGTAATGGGGAAGCTTGAAGTAAAGGACTGGTTTGCAGCCACTTGGCACATTTTCCTATTGTGTACTTATGTGCTTAAAGTGGGATTTAATTTCCAAACACACAGCTCTCTACATCCATTCTCCTGCTGCCATCCATATCTGCATACATTGATCAGCAGATCCATACACACACTCATGCACAGATAAAGATAGGACAATTACACACAGTAGATCAGACCTTCCTGCATAGAAATATGCCATACATAGGAAATCAATACCTACTTTAACATTTAGTTAGTGAACACACTTGTACGAGGATGTGTTTCTCTGCCTGCTCTTATGACTGAAGTGAAAATGAACATCCAAAGAAAAGGTCACACACAGGGTCAGAGGGTGGGATCAAAATCATTCAAAAGTTGATGCATTGTGTTAATAAAACTACATGCAAATGTAAAAGAGCGAAGTGGGTTTTCAAGCCATTGCCCCACCTGGTTTTTCCACATGTGGTTTTCAATGGCATCATGCAGTGCTTAGGGAGCTGATGAGCATGTGATTGGCTCCATCATGCTGCCTTCCTCTGTTCCGCAGCTATCCCACCTGCTTTTCCTGCCCTGTATTAAACTTTGATATGCCTCTATGACTTATAAAAAGTTACCAGAAAGTTAATCTGCTGACTTAGGCTAAGTTCACACTGCTTAAATATGACATCTGTCTTGTCTGAGCCGGAATTAAACTCTGAATGTGAATGTTTGTGTCGCCGCAGCTGCATGATTTGTGGCTGCTAGACAGCCTGAATACATGTGGAGATTTCCTAACAAACAGGTAATCCCCGCATGTGTTCAGGTTAGCCGCAAATCATGCAGCTGCGGCGACACAAACCTAATCTACGAGCACGGCCAAGATACTTGGAGAATACCAGAGCATGCTCTGAAATCTCGAGTAACGAGTACACTCGCTCATCACTAATGACAACCAATATGCCCACCAAGATACCTTTTACAGGGTTGTCATTCATCCTTTCTCGAATGGGAACATCTTTCTTAATCATGGGTTTCTAAATTATTATGCTGCCTAATTATAAGTGCCCACAGAAACCAGGAATATGTTCATTACATGTTTTATTAATCATATTCCTTATATTTTCCCTATAGAGTTATACAGAGTTTGCTGCTTGGAAGTTGATGATTCTTTTTGCTAAACAACAATGTCCACCTTCCATGTCTTGGAGATTTCGAATATTTCTGAATACTACAACGTCATCAAGGAGCTGGGCCAGGGGTCATATGGAAAAGTTGATCTCACCTGTGCCAGCACAACAGGTATGTGAACAAGGCAAAAACAAAGCTGGTCATTTACCTAAATTGTTTAAATAAAAGTGGCAAATTCTGTGCAAAAATAAACCATCCTTTCCCAGACTTCCTTAATTATGGGTTTCTAAATATGATGGAGCCTAATTATGATAAATGACCACAGAACCCTGTAATATGATCACTACATGATGTTGTATTAATTATATTCATTATATTATCCTAGAGAGTCATACAAAGTTTGTTGTTTTGGCAAAAATCCTCAACTTCCAAGCAGCAGTGGCAGACTTGTATATCTTGGAGATTCCATAGATTTCTGAATGCTACAATGTCATCAAGGAACTGGACCAGGGGTCATATGGAAAAGATGTACTGGCACAGGATAAATTAAAAGGTATGTGAACAAGGCAAAAACAAATTGTGTGGGAGACGCCTAACTATTAATGTTAAACCTAATTTGGGGTTATCGAGGGATCATAGGAAAATGAAGAGGTCTTGAAAAATAGGTGTTAACCAAATAAGCATTGGGTCAATAGCTGTTGCTCTATATTTTAAAAACATTCAGCTGGCTCTGCCACTGATCTACAGACAAATATCCATTTGTGTGGCCAACTGGCCATCATTACTCTGTTAATCAATGGGGCAGCCAATGTATATTTTTAGATGGACATTTTATCTGACAGAAGATATCAGGTGGCAAAAGGATGAAGCACTTAAAGTTTAGTCTCCCAATACTTTTTTTTTCTCATTGGAGATAAGTAGCCGCCAAACATCTAACATCGGCTTTATTGTGGTATACAAGTCAGTCAGTCTTCTAAACATGAGATTGCTGGGGGATATCAATTTCTAATCCTCAAATATCCCATGCCACTGATGATGATATGTGTTTGAATAAAGTTTCTATCTGAGATCTGGGAAGTTATTGCAAAACATTTTTTGTTTTCTTTTGTAGGAAAAGTAGTGGCTGCAAAATTACTGAGGAGGGACAGAACTCTACTAAAAAACCTTTCTGACAGCTTTCTTTTTCAATGACCTTATCTGAGCACCCTCAAATTATTGCTACTTTTCCAGTCTTTATTGGCACAGTTGACCACTATGTATTGAGCCAAGAGTTGGCAACAGCAGGCACCTTGCATCATATCATCCGAAGTGAGGTAAGTAACGCCGGCTGCATATGATTTCCTACAATCTACCAATGCTTAATTTTATGAAACAGCATAGGCTAATGGTGGACATCAACAGTCGGTGGAGAATCTAGATACCCATGTAAATGGTAGCCAGTTAGCTAGCTAATGTGTATGAGGTGTTCTGGGACTACATCAAACCTTTCCATAGGTGGAAGAGGGTTCCGGAACACTGCACTATTTGATGCCACATGGCCATCACAGCAACAGTTTTATCCACTACTGAATCCACTGTTAAAACAACATCTTCAATGTTTAGTATTTTGCTTTGGATAAGGCACTGCACAAATAAATCTAAATTTTGTACTGATCTGTTTTCTGCAGGTTGGAATTCCTCTGGATACTATGAAGGTGTGCAAGACAGATCTGTTCAGCTCTAGGCTCTATGCATGGTAGAGGGTTAGCGCATAGGGACCTGAAGCTGGACAATGTGTTGGTCATGGATAAAGACTGTTTAATAATTCAAGCCGAGTGACTTTTGTTTGACCCAACTTGCAGGATACTAGGTCATCCATGTCACCTATTATCCCATACATGTCTCCAAAATTGTACGACTTAAGCTGAAGAGTAAATATTCTCCTTCTTTTTACTGTTGATACCTGGGCTTTGGGGGTTCTTCTCTTTGTTGCTTTAACTGCATATTTCCTCTAGTTTAAAGCAACTAAATATGACTCCATGTACCAAGTCTACATCAACTGGAGACAATGTCCAGACTGCATCTTCCCACCTGCTTGTTGGAAGATGTTGTCCAGAGAAGCCATATGTATGTTTAACAATCTCCTCTCTCAATGTCCTACCTGGCAGTCAGTTCTATCTATCTTAAATTACTTTAGTTTTCCCTGGAAAGTAAAGGTCTCAGAGTATGGTGCACACTTGGAAGTCGAGGAAGAGGTGGTTAGTTATCTCAGATTTTGAAGGAACTCATTTGGAAAAACCTCCCTGCTGTCTGTGTGCAATTACAAGTAATTAGAAGAACTGATGAAGGCAAAGAGTGGTCACCAAATATTCATGTCATTTTAGATTTTTTGTTTTGTTCAATCATTTTGTGTTTTATTGGTAACAAAAAGATTAAAACTTCTATTTTTGTCAGCTTCTTACTTTGCACCTGCCTAAAACTTTTCCACAATACTGCATATCTAACCCTTTTAATGGAACTTGGTCTATATGCCAAGCGTTGTTCCTTTTCCATATTTGAAATATTGATTAAACTTTTAGCATTATTTATCAGAAATGTTGTGGCTGAGGATTTGTATTTAAAATGTCTATACTCTAATGTTTAACCCTGCATTAAAAATATTATTAGATTAAATATATGGTCTCTGGTAACAAAAAGAGTTTAGTGTAAAAATGCTAATGTGGGGGGGGAAAAAACTTTCCATGTTGAGTAGAATTGTATATGATGAGAGGGGAGAGGAAGATCGCAATTGATAATTTATCTTGTATTTTCAGAAATGGCCCCTAGAAAATTCTTCAATATCTTGCATGGATTACTTATGGAATTAGAATTTAATCTTAATTCTCAGCTGTCTTCCCCTTCATTCTTACAGTGCCCAATGGATTTGTGTGTGATGGTGGTACTGGATAGGTTTGGTTAATTTATAGTTCTGCAACTGAAGCATCCGGCATGTTAAGATGGGTAATGTCTCAGTCAGAATTGCACAAGTTACCAAATAGTGGAGATTAGAAAATTTTTGCAACAAAGTGAAAAAATGTTTGACTGGAAGATGGATTGGATCTTGCATACAATAAGATAAATTTGATGAAAATAAATGGAGTTAGAAGAATTCTCTCTTCTATCAGGTTAAACACTCGGTGGCAGCCAGAGGGGAAAAAAATCACATCTACCAAGTTGTGATATCCTGACAATAGTTAGAACATGACTATGTTGAGAATAATGGCTGATCCTCAAGGATTAATTTAACCGATTTGTAGCAGAAGGCTAACAAGGAACCTTCTGGGGCCATCAAACAAATGGGAGAACATTGGTTCCCTGGGGGCTATAAATGGTTTCAAATAATGTTGGGAGCAACATACATATTTGCCTGCCACAGCACGGCTCCCATTATTACATAATATAACCCCAATTCCAAAACAATTTTAACATTGCATAAAATGCATGAAATTTACAAATCATTGCATCCTTGTTTTCTATCTTCTTTACAACATAATTTTTTCAAATGAGATGAAAACAAGTCCAACTTTCACTTTCTCATCTGTGTCCTATATTAACACATTTTTGAGATGTCACTGCCATCATTTTCTAAAAGTTGTGCCTGGGACATTTCCATCAATGTGTAACATTCTGTCTACCTTTTTCACAAGTCTGTAAACATCTGAGAACTGAGGTGACAAATGCTGCCGTTTTAGGAAAGGATTATCCTATTCTTGAGTGATGTAGGTTTCTTACTGCTCCAGTCTCCCAGGTCGTCTTTGCTGGATTTTTAATTTCATAACTGTGTGAATAAAACAAGTCTAAGGTTTCCAAAAAATTTCATTTTTGTACTTTACACATTGTCCCAACTCTTTGGAATTGGTTATTGCAGATCATTTACTTTTCTTACTCTGGCGACAACTTGTCTTTATTAGGGTAAAACTTGTCCTGTCTCATGTGCTGTCTGCCTCCTTCTCACCACACTAATTAGTCCACAATTTGATCCCAATAACTCATGCTACAGAGCTGTCTGTGGGTCCAATAGAAAATATGGTAAATATACTGCAATAGAATAGTAACTTCACTTCTGACCCACTCTTATATGCAAGAAAATTATGCCACAAATATATCAAACATTGTGTTTATCAGAGTTTATGCCATGGTCGGAAAGGGGTTCCCGCAAAATTACTTAAACTTACGTCATGGCAATCATCAAGGTGCAGGAGCTATGCCCGCACGATTGCAGCTGAGAGGAAGCTCGGATTAAATGAAAGCCAATCCCCGACTGCTGTCACATCTAGGACTATTGATCCCCTGGGTCATTTATCCTCCTAAATACTGCAATAAATAGTAATCGCAGGTATGCAAAGTTCATTTCGGGTCTCCCAATTCATGCGAGAAAAATAGAAACAATTTTATTGATGTTTTAGGTACATCCACTGATTGGACACTTGATGTTTCTGCCACACAATAAGGCCTTCATCAGAACTACAAATGGTAAAAAAGCACACTAAAAATGTATGCGTGTCTCCAGCGCTCGATCTGGTTTCATTAATACTCCACTGGTGAGTAGTGTTGAGCGATACCGTCCGATACTTGAAAGTATCGGTATCGGAAAGTATCGGCCGATACCGGCAAAGTATCGGATCTGATCCGATACCGATACCCGATACCAATACAAGTCAATGGGACTCAAGTATCGGAAGGTATCCCTGATGGTTCCCAGGGTCTGAAGGAGAGGAAACTCCCCTTCAGGCCCTGAGATCCATATTAATGTGTAAAATAAAGAATTAAAATAAAAAATATTGATATACTCACCTCTCCGACGCAGCCTGGACCTTACCGCTGTGAACAGGCAGCCTTCTTTACTTAAAATGAGCACGTTCAGCACCTTCCATGACGTCACGGCTTCTGATTGGTCGCGTGCCGCTCATGTGACTGCCACGCGACCAATCAGAAGCCGTGACGTCATCCCTCAGGTCCTAAATTCCTAGAAGGGAATTTAGGACCTGAGGGATGACGTCGCGGCTTGTGATTGGTCGCGTGGCGGTCACATGAGCGGCACGCGACCAATCAGAAGCCGTGACGTCATGGAAGGTTCTGAACGTGCTCATTTTAAACAAAGAAGGCTGCCGGTTACCAGCGGTGATGTCCAGGGGCCTCCGGACAGGTGAGTATATCAATATTTTTTATTTTAATTCTTTATTTTACACATTCATATGGATCCCAGGGCCTGAAGGAGAGTTTCCTCTCCTTCAGACCCTGGGAACCATACACTGGAAACTTCCGATTCCGATTCCCGATACCACAAAAGTATCGGATCTCGGTATCTGAATTCCGATACCGCAAGTATCGGCTGATACTTGCGGTATCGGAATGCTCAACACTACTGGTGAGTGTCACTTTGTGCTCTTTAGGAGTGCATTATACTGCATTGGATTGTTGATTGTAAATATTCCCTTGTTACTCCTGTATGCCAGGTAGTTATAATTATAATTTCCCCCATTGTATTACAGCTCAGGAGTACTTGATCTTTTTCAGTTGTCCTCAAGAGCTCAAGATAATGCATGTGACTCAAAAATAATTCACAAATAGAATTTTGGAGTTTTCTTTTTCATTTTGGTTTTTGCTTATTACTTTTTCTATGGTCTAAAGGAGCTCGGCTCTAGTATTTTGCACCGCGAAATTGCTGATTTGATGCATTTACTGTATATTTAAATGAATTTTTCTGCTGACATATTAATGCATGAAGTATTTACTATTTTTTTCTTTATATTGTTAATGACGCATCATGGACACTCCCTGTGTATTGGATACATACTGTACTTTGACAAAAAAATTTTTTTTTTTTTACAATTAGCAGTTCCGATGAAGGCCTAATTGTGTGGCCAAAACATCAAGTGTTCAATCACTGGATGTATCTAAAACATCAATAAAATGGTTTCTATTTTTCTCGCCTGAATTAGAAGTGCCGAATTTATTTTTGCATATCTTGGAGTAGTATCCTATTCATGCAACCCTAAATATTGGAGTGCTGAGCAGCCCTTTTTGCTGGTAATCGTGGTTAACCCGGGGCAACATGGAAAGAACCTTAGGTTGCCACAGCAATGTTAAGGCGGTCATGATGACCTCCACATCTGCCAGCGATGGTGGCCTGCTTTGCCAACACCAGTAGCATGGTGTAAAAGGCTTGTCAGTGCAGCACTAACAGGTATAATGCATTGCAATGCTGGTGCTGCATACCTGCGCTCAGTCATAAAAGTAAAAACTTATAAAGGGAAGTTAAAACAAAAAAATTAAATATATTTTTTATTTCTAAGCATGAACATACTACCCAAGCCCATTTTTCTCAACTGATAAACAGGCAACAATCCATAGCATATAGAACCATATAGATTATGCAGCAAATTAAGCTGTAAATAGATCAAGAGTGTAATACAAAAATTATATAAAATACCAAATGTTTTATTTCAAAATAAATTAAGACGCAACAAACTATTATTGAAAACAATGGTTCCTCAAAAAATTTTGCTATTCCCACTTCATGTATTTCACATTGACATGCTTTAACACAATTGAGTGCAACCATTTTTGTATTTTGATATAAAAGTTGCTTTTTGGTATGCACCCGTTCAGACTAGTTCTTGATGTGCTGGTCAGTTTTTTTTTTTTGTTACCAATAAAAACGTCAACTCGTCCTACACATGACTGTCAGCAGAAATACAATAAAGAAAAATTATAGATCTCAAAATAAGAAAGTGCAAAAATTTTTTTGCAAAAAAAAAAAAGCTTGCATATGAAGGCAGCCGAACATTAAAATAAAGTCATCTAAGGTACAGCGATACCAGATTTATATTTTTTTTAAGATCAGTTCATCACTTTTGCCACCGGAAGAAAGTCATAGAAAATTAAACCAATTCTTGACCTGCTGTTGCTTTGCTCATTCTGCCTCCCAAAAATCGCAGGAGAAATGTGAGTCAAGCCTCACTGCTGTCCACACTGAATGCTTATGCCTGGTATTCTCTGCAACAGTGACTGCTGCTTCATTATACTGAATGGATCCCTCAGGATTTTCATTTGAATCACATAATTCGGAGATTTACATAGAAACCTCATTGTAATTGCTTGGCATAGATCACAAGATAATCCAAATGTTATGTAAACTGTTCCCAATAAAAGCTTCAACTCAATCCACAAAAATGCAAGTTTCATTCAGGTCCATCAGCTGTCAATGGAAATATAGAGGATATCCACATTACTGGTAGTAAAACTCGCTAAAAAAGTGCTATTGCTCCTTGCCTTTGTAAAGCCCCACAGTGTGCCTCAACCACATTTAACATTCACATGTTTGTCACTTCTGTAGCAATGCGAGCCCTCTTAATTTACAGGTGCATATCTCCAAAAGCACAAGCTGGGCACTACAATGTACTGGTCACTACAATGACAAACTTCCAATTTTCACTTTGCAACATCCCTTTCTGCTCATATCTAGAAAACATCCATGGAAACAAAATAACCACGTTTGTAGTAAAATTCCCAAAAGGGTGTAACTTCCAAAATGTGTCACTTGAAGAGTGTCGGGGTGGGATTTTGCAGAATCCAAATACATAGTCTCCAGGTGCCAGAAGAGCAATCTATTTCAGAATAATTTGTTCTTCAAGATTCAAATAGCGCTCCTTCCCTCCTTAGACTTTCCATATGGCTAAGCAGTACTGTTCAGTCACATATGAGGTATTTCCACATTCATGAGAAATTGTGTAACAAATTCTGGTGTCATTTTTCCCTTTTCCCCATGTGAAAATTTAAAATGTAGGGCTAATACAATTTTGGTGTTAAAAATGTAATTTTTTTTTTATTCACTGCCCAATGGTATGAAATTCTGTAACCCACCTGTGGTGTCAATATGATCACTGCACATTTAAAAAACTACATTTCTGAAAAAAATAATCTAAGATTGGGTCACTTATTGGGGAGTTCTGCTGTTTTGGCAGCTCACCAGCTCTCCCACTAGGTCATGGCATCCACAAACCATAACCGCAAACTCTAAGCTATAATATGGTGCTTCTTCCTGTCTGAGCTTTCCACTGTGCTAAAAAGTATTTTGCCATTTCATGTAGGGTATTCCACACTCAGGAAAAAATGGACCTCAGTTTGTTGTGCAATTCCTTCTATTAGCCCCAAATATATATTTTTTTTTAAAGGCTAAGAATGCATTTTAGTAGTAGAAATGAAATTATTCCTTCTTCACCACCCAATCATATAAAATTATGAGGTATGTGATGTCAAAATTCTCATTGCATCCTTAGATAATTTAATTTGGGAGCGCACTTTGTAAACTAGGGTAATTTATAGGGGAGTTCCGCTTAACTGGCCCCTTGATGTACTGAGGAGAAAATGTAACTATTTCTTCACTGCCCAATGGTATGAAATTCTGTGACACAACCATGGCATGGACATGATCACTGCACCCCTTGATTAATTCATTTGGGGGTGTAGTTTGCAAATTGGGGGCATTTATGGTGAGTTCCAGTGTAATGACACCTTAGCATTTCTCCCAATGTGACATGACACATTGAGTTTTGCCCTTCTGCTTCAAAAGTAGATTTCAAAGGCAGAAGCATCATATTCAAACCATTCCAGCAACTTCTGAGTATGTCACTACCCCATATGTGATTGAAATTTCAGGAGTAGTGTTGAGCATTCCGATACCGCAAGTATCGGAATTCCGATACCGGGATTCCGATACTTGCCGCGTATCGGATACCGGAATCGGAAGTTCACAGATTCAAACTGCACAAATTCATCCAATGAGAATGATTCCAAGTGTGGGCACATCCTGTTCAGCATGGAGGGCATGAAACTACTGGCATGGCTGTGATTGGCTGCTGAAATGATGTCATGATGCAGTTTAAAAGTCGCTGGCGCCATTTTGCGCTCACTCTGCTGTGAATTCAGTTAGTGACAGGACGCTGTTTGCTGACTGAGGGCCAGTTTAGAGATAGCGAATTGCTTCTTTGTGCTTTCCAAAGGCTAATTTAGCAACCGCTGTGTTCACCTACTATTCACCTTGCTTTTGCCTTGTAGCGCTGTTTTCACAGCGATCTGCAAGGTCTGTGTGTGTGTGTGAGTGCAGCCCACTCTCTAGTCTGAGTGCAGCCACATAGGCCATCCATAGCTGGTTGTATTCAGTTCAGGGAGGGTGGTTCATTGCCTCATACTGTTCTTTTTTTTTTTTTTTTTCAAGTAGTGTAGTCTGCTGCTAATTTTTTTAAAAAAATCCTATTAGTGTCTTTCCACCCGTCTCCAGCTAATTTGTGGAAAAACACTACATAGGATAATGTAGAGGAGGGTTTTTGGGCCTTGCAGCGCCGTTTACGGCTGTCTGCACGGTCTCCGTGTGACTGCAGCTCGCCCTGTAGTCTGTGAGCAGCCATAGCCTGGTTGTCTCCAGCTCAGGGTTGTTCACTGCGTCATACCGCAAAATCAATTTTCATTTTGTTTTAAGTAGTGCAGGCTGCTGCACATTTTTTCAAAAAATTCCTATTAGTGTCTTTCCACCCGTCTCCAGCTAATTTGTGGAAAAACACTACATAGGATAACATAGAGGAGGGTTTTGGGGCCTTGTAGCGCCGTTTACGTCTGTCTGCACGGTCTCTGTGTGACTGCAGCTCTATCTGTTGTCAGTTCAGCCCCCCAAAAATAAATAAATAATAAAGTTCACCAAACACACCAGTGACAACACTTTACATTTGTGTAGGCCACATTAGCTCATATTAAAGTCTAGTCCACACTTTAGAAAATTAGTGTTTCTTATACCTGTTAGGAGGAGTTGTTCAGGAATAAGCACACAAATCCGTTAGTACTTTTCTGCTTATCTTTATCAGTCAACCTAGATGAAGAAGGCAGTGAGTAAGGCACGTGGGCGTGGGCGCGGAGCAGGGAGGGGACGTGGGGATTCTGTGCCTGCTGCGGGCACCGGTGACTCATCAGCACCCACTTTCACAAGGGAACAGTCATTCATGCGCAGCTTTGTCGCAGAGCGCCATACACCGCTGCTGCGTGAAGAACAAATTGAAGCCGTTGTCGGATGGATGGCAGCTAATGCATCAACTTCAATTAGTGCCACATCCTCTCAGACACAGAGCACTGGAGAGCAGCCATCTGTCTCTTCACCACCTGCCAAATTGCCCAGGCAGACAGAGCCCAGGACAGGAGCCGTCTCTACTTCTGTTCTCTGAATCTCTTGGCTTGGAAACAGGGGGCCAGCCAAGCAGCATTGGAGAAATGGAAGAAGAGGCAGGGTGCAGTGATGCCCAACAGCTTTTTCTCTCTTCCTCTGAAGAGGCGGGTGGGCCAGTGGCTCCGTTCACCACATCGCAGGCCGCATCAGCTGATGATGACACTCAGGTGCCACTTACTGGTGCGTGCTCTGCTGCTGAGACTACCCAGGAGGAGCAGTTGGGGGCAGAGGGTAGTGTAGATGATGAGGTCCTTGACCCATCTTGGCGTGAGGGACAGGAAGGTGGTGGGAGCAGCTCTGAGGAAGAGATTCCCCGTACGGCCCAAAGAGGGAGAGGGAGGGGGAAGACTGCGGATCCTGCAGCCTCCGCTTTGGCACCCGTTAGGAGCATGTCTCTTCCAAAAGCCAAAAAGGGCGCTCCCAAGACTTGCAGTGCCTGGTCCTTTTTTGACACAGTTGCAGATGACATTTGCTATGTCAAATGCAAGGTGTGTCATCACAAAGTTAAAAGAGGGAAAAATGTCAGCAACCTCAATACCTCCAACATGTGGAAACATGTGCGCACCAGGCACCCGGCGGAGTTAGAAAAACACACTGAAGAGCTAGGCCAACCAACAGCGGCAGCTACCACCTCTTCAGCTCGTGTTGCCTCTTCCTCCAGCTCACACGCAGCTGGTTCGGCTTCCTCCCAGGATCGCCGTGGAAGAACCTCTGGCCCTGTTGTCCAGGGACCCGCTGTAATTCCACCCGCAGCACCACTTTCCCAGTCATCCACACACTCCCAGCCCAGTCTACAGCCATCGGTAGTACAGGCATGGGAGAAAAGGCGGCCTTTCTCGTCAAACCACCCACGAGCACAGGCTCTGACTGCAGGCATTGCCAAACTTCTGTCACTGGAAATGCTGTCATTCAGGCTGGTGGAGACTGACAGCTTCCGTGACTTGATGTCATTGGCAGTCCCACAGTACAATGTGCCCAGCCGCTTTTACTTCAGCAGGCAAGCCGTCCCTGCCCTGCACAAGCATGTGGAGGGACACATAAAACACGCGCTACTGAACGCCGTCAGTAGCAAGGTCCACCTCACCACCGATGCGTGGACCAGTCAACATGGACAGGGGCGATACCTTTCCCTCACTGCCCATTGGGTTAATGTCGTTGAGCCAGGTACAGATCGTGCGAGTGGCGCAGGACGTGTCCTGCCCACTCCAAGGATTGCAGGAATCCATTCTGTACGCATTGACTCCTCCTCTTACACCAGTTCCTCAGAATCATCGCTGCAGGAGCCGTCACAGTCCACCTCCACATGGACCCGTGATGAACGTTTACCTGTTACGACCGACATGAGCACAGCCGTGGCCAAACGTCAACAGGCCGTCTTGAAATTAATTTATTTGGGGAATCGAAGCCACACAGCGCAGGAGCTCTGGAATGCCATCAAGCAGGAGAGCGATGTGTGGTTTGAGCCAGCGAATCTCCAGCCAGGCATGGTAGTGTGTGATAATGGCCGAAATCTGGTGGCAGCTCTGGGCCTCGGCAACCTCACTCACATCCCATGTCTGGCACATGTGCTCAATTTGGTCGTGCAGAGTTTTTTGAGGGACTATCCGTATCTTGATGCACTGCTGCACAAGGTCCGCCTAGAGTGTGCTCACTTGCGGCGTTCCAGCACGGTAAAAGCGCGCATTGCGGCTCTGCAGCGCCGACACCGCCTGCCGGAACATCGCATCATATGTGACCTACCTACCAGGTGGAATTCCACGTTACATATGTTGGAGCGGTTGTGTGAGCAGCAGCAAGCTGTAATGGAGTACCAGCTGCTTCAGGCGCAAAGAAGTCGCACTCAGCGCCGTACAGACTTCACAACCACAGAGTGGACCACTATGAATGACGTCTGCCAGGTTTTGCGTCCCTTTGATTATTCCACGCGGATGGCGAGTGCAGATGATGCACTAGTCAGCATGACTGTCCCCCTTATCTGCCTGCTTGAAAAATCACTGCAAGCGCTAAGGGATGATGTTGTGGAAGAGGTGGAGGATGAGGATTCAGCATTTCCATCATCTTCTGGACAGTCAGCGCCACGTGGTTCGTCACAAACGCGTAGGCAGGGGACAGTTTGTGAGGAGGATGAGGAGGAGTCAATGGAGGAGGAAGACATCCGTCCAGAGGAGGGAGTTACACAATTGTCCAGTACTCCGTGTGTACAGCGAGGGTGGGGTGATGACGAGCGGGCAGAGATCACGCCTCCAGCAGGGGACAGCGTTTCTTGGGCAGTTGGCAGTCTGCAGCACATGGTGGATTACATGCTGCAGTGCCTGAGAAATGACCGCCGCATCGCCCACATTCTCAACATGTCTGATTATTGGGTGTTCACCCTCCTCGATCCTCGCTACCGGGACAACGTAGAAAGCCTCATCACACCATTGAACCGGGAGCGAAAAATGCGGGAGTACCAAGACACACTGGTGAATTCCATCATCTTCTCCATTCCAACTGAGAGAAGTGCTGCTAGTGCATTCCAAAGCAGCTCAGTGCGTCCAGGCAGTGGTGGAGGCTCTGCACAAAGAGGGAGCAGAAGCAGTGCCTCTGCCCAAGGCAAGACCAGTATGGCCCAACTGTGGCACAGTTTTCTGTGCCCGCCACAAAAGTCTACACCATCACAGACGGCTCCAGTCAGCAGGAGGCAACGGTTCAGTCAGATGGTGACAGACTACATGTCTTGCCCTCTTGCTGTACTCCCAGACGGCTCTTCACCTTTCAAGTTTTGGGTCTCAAAGCTGGATACATGGCCAGAGCTAAGCCAGTATGCATTGGAGGTGCTGTCTTGCCCTGCGGCCAGTGTATTATCGGAACGTGTCTTTAGTGCTGCAGGTGGTGTACTAACTGACCGTCGCATGCGACTATCCTCCGATAACGTTGACCGGCTTACTTTCCTGAAAATGAACAAGGCCTGGATCTCGCAGGAATTTGCCACTCATCTTCCTGATTAAATAATTAGGTCACTGTATACGTTATCCAGGTCTCCTGTTGTGTTCATCTTTCTACCACCTGAACTTTAATTCCTGGGCTCCAACACCGCCAGTTGAGGCTTAGAAGTGCCGTCTGCACAGTCAAAACATACGACCCAGTGTTATTGGGTTTCAGTAACGTCAGCTGATCCCCAGCTGTGTAGCCGGCAATGTGTCCTGCGACCGCCATGCTGACACAACAACTGAAATGTAAGGGAACCTGTCCCCCCCCCCAAGGCGTTTGTTACTGAAAGAGCCACCTTGTGCAGCAGTAATGCTGCACAAGGAAAAGGTAGCTATTTTTGTTTAGCTCCTTGCACACGTAGAACTTAACACTTATAAAATGTGTCCACTGATACCGTAAAACCGTCCCGGAGGTGGGACTTTCCTTCGTAATATGACAAAGCACAGCCGTCATTCCTACCCCCTTGGCGCCGTGCCACGGCTCCTCAGCGTTGTTTGATTCCGTCCCGGAGCCTGCGCTGTTATGTTATCCCTTGGCCAGGCACACTTAGCGCTGCCCGTCTTCTGACATCATTTGGTGTCAGGATGGCTGTGCCTGTGCGGCCGCGCTGGCCGAGAGCCCGCCTCGCAGTGTCTTCTGATTTAATCCCACTGGGGGCCTGAGATCCATGGACATGCGCAGTGCATATCTGAACCTCCACCTCATCTCCCTACGGCTTCTTCAGACTGTGCGGTGTCAGCTGGTCCCTAATAGCATGCCACGGCCGTGACACCGCACAGTCTGAAGAAGCCGTAGGGAGGGGAGTGAGAGGCGAGGATATGCACTGCGCATGGCCACGGATCCCAGGCCCGCGGTGGGATTACATTAGACGACACTGCGAGGCGGGCTCTCGGCCAGCGCGGCCGCACAGGCGCAGCCAGCCTGACACCAAATGATGTCAGAAGATGGGCAGCGCTAAGTGTGCCTGGCCAAGGGATAACATAACAGCGCATGCTCCGGGACGGAATCAAACAACGCTGAGGAGCCGGGGAACGGCGCCAAGGAGGTAGGAATGACGGCTGTGCTGCGTCATATTACGAAGGAAAGTCCCACCTCCGGGACGGTCTCACGGTATCAGGGGACACATTTTATAAGTGTTTAGTTCTGTGTTTGCAAGGAGCATCATGAAAAGAGCCACCTTTTCCTTTTGCATCTTTTGTGCTGCACAAGCTGGCTCTTTCAGCTACAAACGCCTTGGGGGGGGGGTTTAAAGGTTCCCTTTCGACTTTCTCCAATCAGGCTTCGGCCTACATTGTGTTCCTCTGCTTCTCCTGCTGTCCCTGGGCTCCAACACCGCTAGTTGTTGCCTGGTAGTGCTGTACGCACAGTCAACAGTCGCTCCTCTGTTATTGGGGTTCAGTAACGTCAGCTGTTCCCCAGCTGTGTGTGTGGCAATCCCTCCTATCTCCTCCACCTCCACCTCCCCCTCCTGTCCCTGGGCTCCAACACCACTAGTTGCCGTCCAGAAGTGCTGTCCGCACAGTCCCAACAGTCCCTCCTCTGTTATTGGGGTTCAGTAACGTCAGCTGTTCCCCAGCTGTGTGTGTGGCAATCCCTCCTCCTCCTCCTCCTCCACCTCCTGTCCCTGGGCTCCAACACCGCTAGTTGCCGTCCAGAAGTGCTGTCCGCACAGTCCCAACAGTCCCTCCTCTGTTATTGGGGTTCAGTAACGTCAGCTGTTCCCCAGCTGTGTGTGGCAATCCCTCCTACCTCCTCCACCTCCTCCTCCTCCACCTGTCCCTGGGCTCCAACACCGCTAGTTGTTGCCTAGTAGTGCTGTCCGCACAGTCCCAACAGTCCCTCCTCTGTTATTGGGGTTCAGTAACGTCAGCTGTTCCCCAGCTGTGTGTGTGGCAATCCCTCCTATCTCCTCCACCTCCTCCTCCTCCTCCTGTTCCTGGGCTCCAACACCGCTAGTTGTTGCCTGGTAGTGCTGTACGCACAGTCAACAGTCGCTCCTCTGTTATTGCGGTTCAGTAACGTCAGCTGTTCCCCAGCTGTGTGTGTGGCAATCCCTCCTATCTCCTCCACCTCCTCCTCCTCCTCCTGTCCCTGGGCTCCAACACCGCTAGTTGCCGTCCAGAAGTGCTGTCCGCACAGTCCCAACAGTCCCTCCTCTGTTATTGGGGTTCAGTAACGTCAGCTGTTCCCCTGCTGTGTGTGTGGCAATCCCTCCTATCTCCTCCACCTCCACCTCCCCCTCCTGTCCCTGGGCTCCAACACCGCTAGTTGCCATCCAGAAGTGCTGTCCGCACAGTCCCAACAGTCCCTCCTCTGTTATTGGGGTTCAGTAACGTCAGCTGTTCCCCAGCTGTGTGTGTGGCAATCCCTCCTATCTCCTCCACCTCCTCCACCTCCTCCTCCTCCTGTCCCTGGGCTCCAACACCGCTAGTTGTTGCCTGGTAGTGCTGTACGCACAGTCAACAGTCCCTCCTCTGTTATTGGGGTTCAGTAACATCAGCTGTTCCCCAGCTGTGTGTGTGGCAATCCCTCCTATCTCCTCCACCTCCACCTCCCCCTCCTGTCCCTGGGCTCCAACACCGCTAGTTGCCGTCCAGAAGTGCTGTCCGCACAGAGCCAAACACCTCGCCAATGTGTTAGTGGGGTTCAGCACCGCCAGCTGTTCCCCTGCTGTGTATACGGCAACGTGTACTGCGACCACCACGCAGGCACAACAAGTTAAATTTAAGGGAACCTGTCCCCCCCCCCAGGCGTTTGCATCATTACTGCTGCACAAGGTGGCTCCTTCAGTAACAAAGGGAAAAAGTGCCTCTTTTCGTGGTGCTCCTTGCACATGCTGAACCTAACACTTATGAAAAGTGTCCCCTCCTACCGTGATACCGTCCGGTTGGTGGAACTTTCCTTTGTGATGTGACGCAGCACAGCCGTCATTCTTACCCCCTTGGTGCCTTGCACCGCCTCCTCAGCGTTGTTTGAATCAGTCCCGGAGCCTGCGCTGTTAGGTTAGCCCTTGGCCATGCACACATTTTGCGCTGCCCGTCTTCTGACATCATTTGGTGTCAGGCTGGCTGCGCCTGTGCGGCCGCGCTGGCCGAGATCCCGCCTCGTACTGTCTTCTGATTTAATCCCACTGGGGGCCTGAGATCCATGGACATGCGCAGTGCATATCTGAACCTCCACCTCTCACTCATCTCCCTACGGCTTCTTCAGACTGTGCGGTGTCAGCTGGTCCCTAATAGCATGCCACGGCCGTGACACCGCACAGTCTTAAGAAGCCATAGGGTGGGGAGTGAGAGGTGAGGATATGCACTGCGCATGGCCACGGATCCCAGGCCCGCGGTGGGATTACATTAGACGACACTGCGAGGCGGGATCTCGGCCAGCGCAGCCGCACAGGCACAGCCAGTCTGACACCAAATGATGTCAGAACACGGGCAGCGCAAAATGTGTGCATGGCCAAGGGCTAACCTAACAGCACAGGCTACAGGACTGATTCAAACAACGCTGAGGAGGCGGCGCACGGCGCCAAGGGGGTAAGAATGACGGCTGTGCTGCGTCACATCACAAAGGAAAGTTCCACCAACCGGACGGTATCATGGTAGGAGGGGACCCTTTTCATAAGTGTTAGGTTCAGCATGTGCAAGGACCATAATTAAAAGAGCTAAGTTTACCTTTTCCAGCATTAGTGCTGTACACGATGGCTCTTTCAGCTACAAACGCCTGGGGGGGGGGGGGTTAAAGTTTTCCTTTCAACTTGCTCCAGTGCAGGCTTCAGCCTACACTCTGCTCCCCCTGCAGAGCCCGGGCTCCAAGACCGCCAGTTGGGGCCCGGTACTGCTAGCTGCACAGAGAAAAACACCAGCCAATGTGTCAGTGGGGTTCAGCACCGCCAGCTGTTCCACTGCTGTGCAGCCGGCAACGTGTCCTGCAACTGCCACGTAGACACAACAGACCCAAAGCTGCCGCCAGTGCAGGCTTCGGCCTACACTCTGCTCCCTCTCCTCCTCCTGCTGACCCTTTGCTCCAACACTGCTAGTTGGGGCTCTAGGAAGACAAGCTTGAATAGGTCCCCATCCTGGTTCCAGCACCGTCAGCTGGTTCCGGGCAGAGCCTTTGGCTTAGGTGCCTCCCTCTGGGTATCCGAGTTCCACCAACGTCAGGTGGTCCTTGGTAGTGCTTTCAGGCACGGGTACCTCCTGCTTAGTAACTGGGTTCCAGTAACGTCAGCTGGTCCTCGGTCGTTCCATTGGCTCTTGGACCTTCGGCTACCCATCCGGGTTCCAGTACCGTCAGCTGGTTCTCAGCAGTGTCTTTTGCTCTTGTACCTTCTGCTCCCCATCCTGGTTCCAGTACCGTCAGCTGGTTCCGGGCAGAGCCTTTGGCTTAGGTGCCTCCCTCTGGGTATCCGAGTTCCACCAACGTCAGGTGGTCCTTGGTAGTGCTTTCAGGCACGGGTACCTCCTGCTTAGTAACCGGGTTCCAGTAACGTCAGCTGGTCCTCGGTAGTTCCATTGGCTCTTGGACCTTCGGGTAGCCATCCGAGTTCCAGTTCCATCAGCTGTTTCTCGGCATTTTCTCAGCCTTCTTGTACCTTCTGCTACATTTCCAAGTTCAAGAGACTAAACACGATGACCCGGAAGACCACCCCTAAGATGACGACACCAGAGACGACAACCACCGTGATGACGACGACCCTGGAGACGATGACCCTGAAGACCACCCCGATGACGACGACCCCGGAGACAACGACCCTGGAGACGACGACGACCTGGAAGACCGAGAAGCAGAAGAACAAGAGGCTGCAGAACAAAGAGCAGAAGAACATTAAGCATAACACTAAATATCAGAGCAAAAGATATTATCTAAATTATAAGCAGAAGAAGACTAAGCAGTGTATGGGGGTGAGTCCGTTCCTCCTCGTGGTGCCCCTGGATAAAGCCTGATGCTGCAGGCCAAACTGAACGCGGACAAATGTAACTGTTTTGTGACAGGCAGAACGGAAGGTGTAATCTTCAAACTTTTATAGATAACAACTACGGGAATGCCTGTCACAAATAAGAATATGATGAAGAAGTAGAATATGAAGAAGATAATAGTAAAATAAAAAGAATATGAACAATGTAACAAAAAAAATAATAGGTAGAAGATGAAGAAGAAGATGAATAAGGTGAAGAAGTTGATGTCAAAGAAGCTGATGATGAGGATAATGAAGAAGAAAGTGTGGGAGAAGTAAAAAAGAAGGTGAAGGGCGTGGAAGTAGTGAAACATCAATATCTGACAAAATAAAAAAAAAATTAACAGTCAAAATCTTTCTAACGCCGAACGTCATAAAAAACAAAACAAAATCCTGCTATTCTATTAGATTGGGCTAAACCTATGTGCCTTTAATGTCTCCGCCACGTCCCCCAATACATCCTACATTATTCTTAGTTGTTTTCCTTCATGTAGAATGAACCTACAAGTTTATAAAGGGTTTATTTTAATTCCGATATTTTCGTCCCATTGACTTGCATTGGGATCGGGTATCGGTATCGGATTAGATCCGATACTTTGACGGTATCGGCCGATACTTTCCGATACCGATACTTTCCGATATCGGTAGGTATCGCTCAACACTATTCAGAAGACATTCATTGTGTAACATTTTGCTCATTTTTTTTCCTGTTCTTTTTGAAATTTTGAAATCTTGGAACCAAAGCAACATTTTAGTGGAAAAAAATCAATCTATAAAAAAGGAAGTTCCCACTCGGGTCCATTATCTGTGATAAGTGCTATGGCTCCTCGCTCCCCCCCAAAAATCCTAAGGCCAAATGCTCCCACCCTTCTGAGCCCCAGTACACCTAAACCCCATATAGTTGTCCACATGTATGGCATTACTGAAGTAATAAGAGCTCATTTACTTTATTGGATACATGTCTCTAAAAGCATAAACTGGGCACAAGGTATAGGCAATAGTGATGAGCGAATACATTCAGCACTACTTGTTAAGCCTCTTTCCAGTCCACCACCTGACAGCACCATTGGAGGACGTCCTTCTTACCCTCAGTGGGACAGGACCAACAAGCGGTTAAAAGGACCCTCCCCACTCCACCCACCAGTGTTTTTCCTGTCCCACTGCGGATAGAAACGGCAAGTGTATCCTCCGGCGGTGCTGTGCAGATGGCAGCCTTTCCCTTCCCTGCCGTCAGAAATCTGCGGCTGATACCTGCGATGGGGGGTCCCTCAGCCTCCCCAGTGTAGCGCTGCTCCTGGGGTCAGGTCCGCTTCCTCCTCATTGGGGGCTCTCGGTCCGGGTGCCTGCCTGCCGGGGAGTCAGGGCGATGGCCGCTCAGCGCGTGACCAGCTCCAGCATGCGGCCGCAGCTTCTCCAGCGACCGCTTCCAAGTGGCCACTTCCAGGTCCAGCGGCCGCGTCACTTCCGGCCGCGATGGCCACGTCACTTCCGGTCGCAGCCAGCATGGGGAATGGCGCCGGCAGCAGCGCCGGCCTCGGTGAGGGGTACAGCACGGTCACTGCAGCGGCGGTAAGGAGGGCAGGATCAACCAGGTAAATCCTATATAAACTCACTAAGCGGGTCTGTATGCTGCCGGCCATCCTGATAAAGGAGCACCCGGTTACACGGCTAAGATTGTCCTCAATATGGAGGAGACTGCCAGGCCTGAGGGTACTGACCAGCTTCAGGGGCACGTGAGTGGGCTATGTTAAAGCCATACCACAAGGTTCACCCCTCCCCCTGCTTCGCTATCTACGCATTCCATATGTATCTCTATCCTAGGCAGAGCCTCCCATACCCACATCCGAAAGGAAAAAATCTGGAAAAAATAAATGCCCAATATGTGCCACTAAGTTTCCAGAAAATTGGCGGAAGCCGTTGTGCAAATCGTGCACATCCAAGATTGTGGGTGATGAACAGACTGTATTACTATCCAGTATGAGGACAATGATTCGGCAGGGGGTTCAGGCTTCCATCTCAAGCTTGAATCTTCCCCAGGCATCTCAGTCAGAACCGCAAGCCTCACGGAAGAGGACGAGGGAGTCTAGCCCCTCTTCCGAGGGAGAGGTTTTGGAAGATTCTGATCAGGAAGAAAGAAACGGATCATTGGGCAGAGGGAAAAGATATCTCTTCGCAGACACAGATGAGCTTCTTTATGCTATATGTAACACCATGCAGTTACAGGATACGCCAGAGGAGACCTAGATCCAGGACGAGATGTTTTGCGGATTGCATGCCCAGGTCACAAAGGTTTTTCCCATTAACAACCACATCCGTTCCATGATCCTGGAAGAGTGGCAAGAAGCGGAGAAGAGACCAGTGGTACCCAGGGATTTTAGACTCCGTTTGCCCTATAATCCTGAGGACATTAAAGTGTGGGATGAAGTCCCCAAAATTGATGTTCCGCTAGCAAAAGTGGCGAAGAAGACCTCAATCCCATTTGAGGACTCCTCCGCATTAAAAGATCCTATGGATCGCAAAGCAGATGGTCTGCTCAGGAGAACTTGGGAGTCCTCCGCAGCAATAATACGGGTAATATAGCGGCAACATCTGTGGCCTGGTCAATGCATTTATGGATTGACGATTTGGAGGAACATCTCAAAGCAAAAACTTCCAGAGATGTTATTCTCAAATCCCTGCCGTTGCTTAAACTTGCAACAGGCTTTATGGCGGACGCGTCTGCTGAATCAGTACGCTTCGCAACCAGAAGCAAATCCTTGTCCAACGCGGCCAGAAGAGCCATCTGGCTAAAAACCTGGTCAGTCGATATCCAGTCAAAAAATAAATTGTGCGGAATCCCATTCTCAGGGAATAAAGTATTTGGGCCTATTCTAGATGACATCTTAGAAAAAGCCTCAGATAAAAAGAAGGGGTTCCCTGAGGAGAATACAAAAAAGTACCAGCCCTTTCGTAGAGCCCGACCTAGTCAGAGGACAGACTACAGGGGGAAGACTGGGAGGTGGTCTTATCCCAAGGGTGGAAAGGGTAGAGACTCCATCTTCCCAAGTGCAGGTACACCAAAGCCAAACAAATGACATCAAGGTGGGGGGTCGGTTACAAAAATTTCTAGGGGGTTGGCAGAAAATATCCCAAAATCCGTGGATTCTGCAGGTGATTGCTCAGGGATACAAACTAGAGTTCTCCAGCAGTCCCCCAGAAAGATTTGTGGTAACCCGACCATGTCCGCTCTCAGACTCCTCCATGTGGACAAACATCCAGGAGTTGTTGGAGTTAGAGGTGATTATTCCAGTTCCCATCTCAGAAAGAGGCAAAGGCCATTATTCCCATTTGTTTTCAATAAAGAAACCGTCTGGGGACTCCCGGACGATCATAAATTTAAAACCACTAAACAGATGGGTCCGGTACAAAAGATTCAGGATGGAATCTATAAAATCCACAACGCCTCTTATAGACAAGGACATGGTGATGTGCACCTTAGACCTAAGCAATGCATACTATCATGTCCCGATACACGCTTCCTACCAAAAATTCCTAAGATTTGCCCTAATGAACGAGGGGATATTACATCACTTCCAGTTCAGATGTCTCCCCTTCGGGCTTGCTTCGGCGCCCAGGATATTTACCAAACTGATGTCGGAAGTTGTGGCCGGGAGTTACAGAAAGAAGTCTTAGGATCTTGGAACAGGAAACAGAGTTCCCTAGACAGGAAGATGATTGTGTCTCCGTCATTGAAGAGATCCCTAACCTGGTGGACCACACCGGAAAACCTGAGAGAGGGAGTTCCTTGGATACTCTATCCCTGTGTTACGGTTACCACAGACGCCAATCATTACGGATGGGGAGGTCATATAGGAAGAACATACTATCAGGGAGAATGGACTCCTCAGATTGCCGCAAGATCGTCAAATTTCAGGGAGCTGTATGCAATCTGGAAGGTGCTGTACCAGGCCCAGTCACTGGTCTGGAACAAACACGTAAGGATACTGTCTGACAATGTCACAGCAGTGGCGTTCCTGAGACACCAAGGAGATCCGAAGCATCCACCACTGCAACACTTAGCAGACCAGATTTTCAGGTGGGCAGAAAAATCTGTCAAATCCATCTCGGCAGTTCACCTGGAAGGCGCCAAGAATCAGGTAGCAGATTTCCTGAGCACAACATCTCTACTTCTGGGTTTAGTTCCCATTCTCCGGGATGTATTCAGCAGTCTGTGCCAGAAGTGGGGAACTCCTCAGGTGGACCTCTTTGCCACCAGGTCAAACACAAAGACCAGAGCATTTTTTTTCGCTCAATCCTATCGACGGAACCACAGCAGTAGACGCCTTGTCTCAGTATTGGGGAGAAGGTCTCCTGTACGCATTTCCGCCTCTTCCTCTGATACCGAAGACACTCAGGAAGATACGAGACGAAGGAGCAACCGTAATCCTGGTGGTTCCATTTTGGCCAAAAAGGAGCTGGTTTTCTCTGGTGTCTCTGTTGACATTCTGGATAGCAGTCTTATTACCGAACAGGCAGGACCTTCTACTTCAGGGTCTATTGTTCCACAAGAACCCAGACTCTCTTCACCTATCTGCTTGGATCCTGAACGGCAAGCCTTAAGATCCAGAGGCCTGTCAGAAGATGTCATTACCAATCTCCAGGCAAGCAGAAAGCCGGTGACTTTGGCGATTTACAACAAAATCTGGAAGCGGTATTGTTCCTTTTTGGGAGGGGGTCCTGTGGATACTTCGAAACCAGACATTCCCAGAATCCTCAATTTTTTGCAACTCGGATTTGACAAGGACCTTCGGCCTAGTACTCTAAAAGTACAGATTGCAGCACTTAGTGTCTTTTTTGATACATCGCTAGCCTCCCATCCCTGGATAGCAAGATTTTCCAGGGCCATGCAGAGAATGAGGCCACTTGTGAGGAAATCAACTCCTCTTTGGGACCTAAACCTGGTTCTTAACACTTTGTGTAAAACCCCGTACTTGTTGTCAAAGGAGAGATTGGCTATATTCATATCTTCTAAGACTGCCTTCCTAATTGCCATCACATCAGCTAAAAGGCAGGGGGAGATGCAGGCTCTTTCCATCCAGAACCCATATCTTCAGATCTTTGACGACAGAATAGTCTTTAAACTTAACCCAGCTTTCCTCCTCAAGGTAGCATCCTCTACTAATATAAATCAGGAGATAATCCTTCCTTCATTCTGCCAACACCCTAGAAACGCAAAAGAAGGGGTCTACCATAACCTTGACGTTAGGGAGACTGTTCTAAAATACCTGGGGGCGACGAAAAGTTGGAGACAGAACACTAACTTATTTATACAGTACAGTGGTCCAAATAGGGGTTGTAAAGCAGCAAAATCAACCATTGCTAGGAGGATTAAAAACATGATTAGCCTAGCATATACAGACCAAGAAAAAGATCCCCTGGATACTCTTAGGGCCCATTCAACACGAGCTATCTCTACATCAAGGGCAGAGAAGGGGGGAGCCTCAGCTGAGCAAATCTGTAGGGCGGCGACTTGGACTAGTCTTTCTACCTTTGCTAGACACTATAAATTAGATGTCGTATCAGACCAGTTAGCTTTTGGTAGAAAAGTATTACATGCAGTAGTCCCACCCTAGTTAAACATCCTTTGGTATTTCTCCAATGGTGCTGTCAGGTGGTGGACTGGAAAACGGTAATTAGTTCTTACCGGTAATTGTATTTCCAGGAATCCACCTGACAGCACTACTAGTTCCCTCCCACTGCAAGTTTATACTACTGACTAATGTGATGTAACATTGGTGTATAATTGTTAATAAACTCTCTTTTTGCATCCATCCAGATGTGGTACTTAGAAAATCACTGGTGGGTGGAGTGGGGAGGGTCCTTTTAACCGCTTGTTGTTCCTGTCCCACTGAGGGTAAGAAGGACGTCCTCCAATGGTGCTGTCAGGTGGATTCCTGGAAATACAATTACTGGTAAGAACTAATTACCGTTTTCACACTAGCGTCGTACGACGCACGTTGTAATGCGTAGTTTTTGAAAAAAAATGCATCCTGCAAAATTGCTTGCAGGATGCGTTTTTTCTACATAGACTAACATTAGCGACGCATTGCGACACATTGCAACCGTCGTGCGACGGTTGCGTCGGCCGTCGGCACAAAAAAAGTTGCATGTAACGTTTTTTGGTGCGTCGTGTCCAGCATTACTGACCGCGCATGCGCGGCTGGAACTCCGCCCCCTCCTCCCCAGAGCTGACAATGGGGCAGCGGATGCATGGAAAAACTGCATCCGCTGCCCCTGTTGTGTGGTGCTTTCACAGTATGTGTCGGAACGTCGCATTGCGACGTGCATTGTACGACGCTAGTGTGAAAGTAGCCTAATTCGGCAAGTAATTTGGTATTTGCCTCGGTATATGGGAGTATTCATCAGTGGCTCCTGTGCTTTAAATAATTTTAAAAAAGAAAAAACAGTGTGTATTCCCCCATATTTTTGATAACCAGCTGCCAGGCAAAACTCACAGCTCAAGAATAAAGGGGTCTCCATACTGAATTTTTTACTTATTTAGATGCGTGGGATCCTCCCCATTTTTGACAACACATGCATGGATGACTGTCAAACAGCCGCGCACATGCAGTTGCGTCGCCGGACTCCTGATTATCGGGAGCATTCCAGGTATCCAGGTTCCCACTGCAACTGTTCAGTAAGCTCTATTAGCGAGCCAAATAAAGAGCGATCTGATGACATTTGCTTAAGTCTAATCACCTCACAATACAAAGGTAACAAACAACCCAACTATCACCCCACTTGCCACCGCTATAGAGCAAATGGGAAGAGCAAGGCTAAGTGGCAGAATTGGTGCATCTTAGAGGCACCTTTTCTGGGGTGGAAGAACGTAATTGTAGAAGAAATCACATAGGGTCTTAACAACGGACAAAATAAGCGATCAATTAAATTTGCACTAACCTGATTAGATAGATCTAATGTAATGACATATACCAATCAGTTTTTATGAAGAGGTAAGCTATAGACTGGACCAAGGTGAGTAATTGGATGTGGTGTATGTTGATTTTTCCAAAGCATTTGATGCCGTGCCACACGAGGTTGGTAAACAAAATGAGAATGCTGGGTCTGGGGGAAAATGTGTGTAAATGGGTAAGTAACTGGCTCAGTGATAGAAAGTGACTGGCTTAGTGATAGATAGCATAGGGTGGTTATAATTGGTATATTCTTTAACTGGGTCACTGTGACCTGTGAGGGTACCTGAGGGGCGATCTAATAACCATGTATAAGCATATAAGGGGACAATACAAATATCTCTTCAAGGATCTGTTTATACCAAGGAAGGTGACGGTCACAAGGGGCATTCTCTGCATCTGGAGGAGAGAAGGTTTATCCACCAATATAGAAGAAGATTCTTTACTGTTAGGACAGTGAGAATCTGGAATTTCTTGCCTGAGGAGGTGGTGATGGAGAACTCAGTCGAGGGGTTCAAGAGAGGCCTGGATGTCTTCCTGGAGCAGAACAATATTGTATTTTACATTGATTAGGTTCTTTAGAAGGACGTAGATCTGGGGATTTATTCTGATGGAATAAAGGCTGAACTCCACCTTGTACATAAATTCCCAGAGGGGTAATTTCTAAAATGGGGTCTCTTGAGCGGGAATTCAGCTTCTCTGGCACTTGGAGGCTCTGTATAGAGTCCGCAAACTATTCTACAATGGTTTATTTTCCAAGGGTAAAATAGTGCTCTTTCCCATCAAAGTTTTGGAAATTGTGTTGGAAAGATGAGAAATTGCTGACAAGCTTTTAACCCTTCAAACCTCCAAACAAAAAAAAAAGAGTAAAAAAAAAAAATGAAGCTGATATGAGGTAGACATGGGGCAAATATTAATTATTAACTCTTTTGTATGATAAAACAATTCGTTGTAAGGGCATAGCAATTAATAGTTTGAAAATTTCAATTTTGTTTGTCAAAACTGATACTTTTATGAGTTAATAAAAAGTAAAAATTTTCACTAACAAAGCACAATGTGTTACGATAAAAAAAAATTCAGAACCACTGAACCGTTACATAATTATTACCACATAAAGTGACAGTGGTCAGAATTGTAAAATATAGCCTGGTCAGGAAGGTGAAAACCGAATCAGCCGAAGGGGTTAAAGAACAAACTATAATAACTAATGGGATAAAATGTTTTATCTGCAGATTGTAAGAAAAAAGGATCTCTATTTTATCCATCTCATATCTCTATGTATATTTATCATATCTGCAAATCCAATAGAAAAAATGAAACTTGTCTCCAATGTTTATAAATGTAAAAGTCCTTTATTAGTACATCAGCTAAAAAGAAATATACATATGAATGCCATTTAAAGCAAATGGTTATAGTGGAGACTAGAATTTACAGTGAAATACCTTTCATATATACCGGAAGGACTCTGATTCAAAAACACAATATTACTAGCTGGAAATATGTAAGATGGCTAGGTATATACACAAGATAAAATGGAATTAAAAATAGGGAATGGTGTTATAATGTGTAAGATAATTAAATAAACCGTGTATATGCAAACAGAAAATGGGAACAAGGTGCCTGCAGATATGGCTGAAGTAATGTGCCAAGGGTTGTTAACATAAATACCATCAATGAAACTCCCAAACATACCACTGTTTTGAAAGGTTATCTCTGAATTTCCTTAAACCCGCCCCCCTGTGTAATTTCTCATTCTTACGCAACATAGTTTACAGAAATCTGTGGTTTGATTTCTTGCTTGTGTGGATTGATTGGGTTGGTACCAACATTTGAGAAATTTATGTCAATAGCAAAATTGGAATGACGTAGTTATGCATGATACAGACAAGGGGAGATCTCATCATGACTAGTGTTGAGCATTCCGATACCGCAAGTATCCGGTATCAGCCGATATTTGCGGTATCGGAATTCCGATACCGAGATCCGATACTTTTGTGATATCGGGAATCGGTATCGGGATTGATATTAATGTGTAAAATAAAGAATAAAAATAAAAAATATTGATATACTCACCTCTCCGACGCAGCCTGGACCTTACCGATGTAACCGGCAGCTTCCGTTCCTAAAAATGAGCGCATGAAAGACCTTAGATGACGTGGCGGCTTGTGATTGGTCGCGTGAGCGGTCACGTGACAATTGTCAGACTGTTCCACATAAACCACCTTCCTTAACAACCTCACTACTAAATACAAATTACAGTCTTTTCTGTGAAACAAGTAAATTTGGGCAATTTGTCCGATAAAAAAGCCTAACATTTATTCAAGGAGTTCCCAATTAGACCCTGATGGTACTATGCACCCAAAATCCACAAATCTATATCTACTCCCCAGGTCACCCAATAATCTCAGGGGTGGGACCCCTAACGGAGCCTTTATCCAAATACATGGACTGGCAAACCCTCCTTCAAGATGTCCCTTTGTATATAAAAGATACACGAGAGTTCCTAAGGGCCACACAGGAATTTGCGTGGTTAGAGGACTTTTCACTGGTGTCAGTGGACCTGTAGAGTCTGTATACTAGAATTCCACATCGCCTCAGTATTCAGACGGTGCAGAATATTATTTCACATAAAGACAAAACACGGGATTATATTAATTTCGCATGCGATTCTTTACATTTCATTCGGTCACATAACATTTAAATTCCTTGACAAATGTAACTTCAATGCACAGAAACAGCAATGGGTACACCGGCAGCTTGTGTCCTGGAAAAATTTTTGGATGGTTTCTCTCCACATAATCCATATCTCAAATTTTTTAAAACTCTTCAAACGCTTCGTGGATGACATTTTTGTCATGTGGGGTGGTGGCGAAAAGGAATTCCATGATTATGTTATGCATCTGAATACGGTGAACAATGAATTTCATTTACATCGATTTTTGAAGGTTCAGAACTGAACTTTTCAGATGTTAAGATTTGCTAAAAATTGGTAACCGAGGGATTTAGAAAACCTACCTCTACAAACTCACTCCCCCTCACACGAAAACTTCCCTACCTAACAGTTAATTCCTCCATTTGAGTTAAATTAGTTACATTGACAGTCAGTTTGAAAAAGAACAACCCAGTGATTTAGGAAATAGATTTCGGTCAAGGGAATACCCAGATTTCATCCAAGATGAGGCGCTCTATAAATTTGCTGTCATTAAACTGATATGTTAATATCCAACAACGATCAAGGAAGGAAAAACATAAAAGATTTATCTTTAATTTTATATTCGGTCCAATGAACAAGGCTATTATCTCTGAAATTAACAAAAACTGGCATGTCAAGCTTGGATAAGGATTTAGGTGGTATGATTACACAAAGACCGCCAACTGCTTATAGGCGCTGTTTCAGCTTGAAATACACTTTAGTCTGGAACCGGTTAAAAACTTCCATAGTAAATTAGTTGTAGAGCTCCAACATTTTGGATAACCACAGATGCCGTTCCTGAAATTTTTGAAGTTTTCACTTGAACATGAATCCAATTAAATTAGGTGGTTTCACACACTGTGTGACAGAACTTATATCCTGTAAAACTCAGTATGCCATGTATAATATTTTCTGTCCCTGTGGAAGATATTACAAAGGAAAAACCATTAGAACATTGTATGTACGATTTAGAGAGCATTTTAACTCTTTCCCTTCTCGCAAAGGCTCCACCAGACTTATTGAATATATCCGTGAGACACTATTCTAAACTGGAGGTTGTATGTTTTGTTGGTCTAAAGAGGGTTCATCAACCTGTGCAAGGAGATAATCTGAAAAAAAAATATTATTACATAGAAAAACTAAATGGATAATTTGATCAAATGCCCAAAGTCCTTTAGCTTTTAATGATTAATTAAACATAGCTAAATTTTTCAACCTTGTTTATAAAAGTGATAATTTGTTAAGTATCACGTTATTTGTGTTACTATGATGTGGGATTAGGGACGTGTATTCCTATAAAGGTTACAGCTCCCTACTGCAAACCGTACCTGGACCTGTTGAAATGTCCGTCGTCCACACGGTGAACCTCTTCCCTCACAGCCATGATGTAATTGTCATTTAATAAAGAAGATTTTTACAGGACATGGAGTGCCACCCGTAATCTCTGCATTTGTATTCCTTTAAGTAAAAAAATTCTCTATTTTATTTTTTTTATTTGTGTATCTTTTTATCATATCTATAAATCCAATAGAAAAAGACTTTTCTCAAATGATTATAAATGTGAAAGTTTTTAATTAGTACATCAATTTAATTAGATTTACATATGAATGCCATTTACAATAGATTAGCTATCAGTGGTAACTAGATTTTACAGCAAAATACCATTCATATACACCGGAAAGACTGATTCAAAACACAACATTGCTAGCTGTAAATAAGTAAGATGGAAAGGTATATACACAAGATGAAATGGAATTCAATTAGAGAATGGTATAATAATGTGTAAGATAAATAAAGAATGTATATACAAATAGGAAACAAGTTGCCTGCAGATAGGCCTGAATATGCAAGAGAAAAAGGAAGGGGAAATATTCAGCTCTCCGGTTTGAAGCAGAAGTCCTTATATGCAAGCTTGCACAGGAATAAAAATCTTGATTGACTCAGAATGAAATTCACGCATTGAGGTGCCTTGATCAGAGGCGTTATCCACAACAGAAGAAAAAAGGAAGTAAATCACCAGCATGAAACTTGGATAAAAGTTCAATTTATTTAGACAAATCCATTAAAATCCTTATTTCATAGTGGTACAGCAAATAATGGAGTACATGATTAGAACAGGTCGAAATGCGTTGGTCGATGTCATTTTCAAACCCTGTGATTTACATTATGCCACGAATTCTGTCTCACTGTTACTATTGCAATGTTAAGAATAGTATTTATATAGCACATGTATTAAAAGTGTGTTTATCTAGTTTATCTAGATAGAAGTTCTAGCAGATGTGAGATAGATATGATATCAAATGCAGATAATTTCTTCCTACAATATGCAGCTGAAACATTTTTTCACATTAGTAATTATAATTTTTTCTTTAAAAAAAACAATGTTTTGCATAATTATTTTCTACCACAGAAGAATAGCTTCACTTCTGTCCTAATCTTATATTGCAACATATTTACTGTATTTTCTATCATCCAAAAATTGTAGAAACTTGATTGCAGCTCACCCAGTTGTTCCATTGATTCCAGCTCACCCAGTTGTTCCATGCTCATCCACCGGGGGCCCAAACTCCGGCCTCGCCCTAGCCTCACATCAAGGATAATAGAAAAAATTGGAGTCCAGCTCAACAGGACGGGAATTTCCTTTTTTTATTATTATTCAAAAGAAATTAAAGTGCATACAAAAGAAAAATATACGTGGTCGACATGACCCAGTCGACGTGTTTCGACTGCACTAGGCAGTCTTACTCATGACTGAGTCATGTCGACCATGTATATTTTTCTTTTGTATGCACTATAATTTCTATTCAAAAAAGAAAAGGAAAATCCAGTCCTGTTGAGCCAGACTCCAATTTTTTCTATTATCCAAAAAATGTATTCCCAATAACTCCGGACCTGTGCACCCCTCCGCAGGACAGGTGTTGTCTGCGTCCTTCTTACCAGACTTGCAGCTGTCATCAGATCACTGATATAAAAAAAAACTATTTATTAAACAATATTTAAGAAACAATCAATTGTATAAATGTCTGGAATGGACACTTGGCTTCCAGTGAAAAAGAGATGAGAAAGAGGAGATTTGTTCCAGCTTCTTTTAATCCAACAACTTATTAGAAAATGCTTCTTAAGAAACTATGGCAATGGCAAAGTTCACATGGAAACATACAGTAGTTACTAGGGTTGAGCAAAACGGATCAGTCATTTTCATAACTCGCCGACTTTTGGCAAAGTCGGGTTTCATGAAACCCGACCCGATCCCAGCGTGGGATCGGCCATGCGGTACACGATCTTCACGCCAAAGTCGCGTTTCATATGACGCTTAAAGTGCCATTTCTCAGCCAATGAAGGTGCACGCAGAGTGTGGGCAGCGTGATGATATAGGTCCTGGTCCCCACCATCTTAGAGAAGGGCATAGCAGTGATTGGCTTGCTTTCTGCGGCGTCACAGGGGCTATAAAGGGGCGTTCCCGCTGACCACCATCTTACTGCTGCTGATCTGAGCGTAGGGAGAGGTTGCTGCCGCTTCGTCAGAAGCAGGGATAGCGTTAGGCAGGGTACATAAAGCCCCAAACCGCTTGTGCTGTAGCGATTTCCACTGTCCAACACCACCTTTTCTTTTTGGGACAGTGGAGGCTCGATTTCTGTGCAACAGCTCTGTAGGTTATAAGGCTCCCTGATAGCTGCGTTGCTGTGTGTACGCCGCTGTGCAAACCAACTGCTTTTTTCAAAGCACAAATCCTGTTGCTCCTTCATCTCTGCACAGCTATCTATCTTGTTTGTTTGTCCACACTTTTGACTTTTGTGTGCAGCAGTCCTTTTTATTGCTGCCTGACATACTTTTCTGAGATAACTGTAGGGAGATAGTAATTGTAGTACAGTCCCTTTTTTTTTTTTTGGTTATATCTCTTCAAGCCACTTTTTGCTACAGAAAATATACTCTAATACAGTGGCCCCGATTTATTCACAATTCTCCCAGAAAAAAAAAATAAAAGTGGGAGATTAAGATTGGCAAATCTGCACCAGTGCCAGTCCTGTGTGTGGCATCTGTCTTTGTTTTTCTGCCACAGAAAACCTACTTTTTTTAACACTGGGCCTGATTTTTTTTTTTTTCTGGGAGAATTGTGAAGAAAAGTGGGAGATTAAGACTGGCAAATCTGCATTAGTGCCAGTCCTGTGTGTGGCATCTGTGTTTGTTTTTCTGCCACAGAAAACCTACTGTGTTGCAGTGGGCCTGATTTCTTACTAATTCTCCCAGAAAAAAAATTAAAAGTGGGAGATTAAGATTGGCAAATCTGCATTAGTGCCAGTCCTGTGTGTGGCTTTTTTTTTTTTTTTTTTTCTGCACCAGAAAACCTACTGTGTAGCAGTGGGCCTGATTTCTTACTAATTCTCCCAGAAAAAAAAATAAAAGTGGGAGATTAAGATTGGCAAATCTGCATTAGTGCCAGTCCTGTGTGTGGCTTTTTTTTTTTTTTTTTTCTGCACCAGAAAACCTACTGTGTAGCAGTGGGCCTGATTTATTTTTTTTCTGGGAGAATTAGTAAGAAATCAGGCCCACTGCTACACAGTAGGTTTTCTGGTGCAGAAAAAAAAAAAAAAAAAAAGCCACACACAGGACTGGCACTAATGCAGATTTGCCAATCTTAATCTCCCACTTTTATTTTTTTTTCTGGGAGAATTAGTAAGAAAAGTGGGAGATTAAGATTGGCAAATCTGCATTAGTGCCAGTCCTGTGTGTGGCTTTTTTTTTTTTTTTTTTTTTTAATTTTCTGCACCAGAAAACCTACTGTGTAACAGTGGGCCTGATTAAATCACTTGTCTCACATATCCCCCCAAAAAAATAAATTAAAGGAATAATAATCTTGCCAAACCTGTGCATCTGTGCGAGTGCTGTCTGTGGTATGTGTCAGTCATTTTGTGCCACAGGAACTATACCGTGATATAGTGGGTCTGATTCAATCCCTTGTCTCCCATATCCAAAAAAAGAGGGACATTTCTATTGCCAGTGGGTGCATCTGCGTCATTCCGGCTAGTACCATATCTGCCACCCTCTTTCTGCAAATCAAACTGTGTTCTTGTGTAATACAGTGGGCCTGATTTTTCCCTGGATTCTCCCACATAAATAGGGACATTTCTATTGCCAGTGTTTTTTTTTTGTCACTCCTGTTACTGCCATATCTGCCAGCCTCTTTCTGCCAACCAAACTGTGTTGTTGTGTAATACAGTGGGCCTGATTTTTTCCTGGATTCTCTCACACATAAAAAAGGGAGATTTAAATTCACAACCAGTTCACGTACACCTTCTTCCTGGTTTTACTGGACCACATAACGGTTGTTAGTTTGATTACATTTTTCCAATAATGAGGAAGTCTGGTGGAAGAGGTCGTGGCCGTGGGCATTCATTGCCAGCTGGTAATGATGTTAGTGGTGGTGGTCGTGGTCGTGGAGCATCAGGTGGTCATGGGAAAAGCAATATAGCCCCTAAGTCTCGAGTTGTTGAGCCAGCGTCATCGTCTGGCTACACAAGGCCTCGAAGGCTCCCTTTTCTGGGAGTAGGAAAACCGCTTTTGAAGCCGGAGCAGCAGGAACAAGTATTGGCTTTCATTGCTGACTCTGCCTCTACCTCTTTCTCCTCCTCCTCAGAAAGTGCCAAATGTCAGAGTAGTGTGTCGTCAGTGGATGCTCCCGCTCAGGAACAAGTCGCTTCCTTGCGTCCTTCACCCAGAACAACAGTGAAGGATGCGTCAGGCGACACAACTGGTTACTCCATGGAGCTCTTTACACATACCGTGCCTGGGTTCGAAAGTGAAAGTGTTAACAGGCCATGCCCATTACAAGATGAATCGGACATGGAGTGCACAGATCCACAGCCAGATTATAATGCTGTTCCTTTGACGCAGATCAGAACATTGCCCTCGCAGTGTACTGATCCAGAATCTGACCCCGAGGAGACTATGGATCTCCGTCACGAACGCTATAGCACCGGCTTACACGGTGACTCAGAGGAAGGTGCACAGAACATAGAAGAGGAGGTCATAGATGACCCAGTTGTTGACCCTGATTGGCAGCCATTGGGGGAACAGGGTGCAGGCGGCAGTAGCTCTGAAGCAGAGGAGGAGGAGCCGAAGCAGACATCAACATCGCAACAGGTTCCATCTGGCAGGCCCGTATCTGGCCAAAAACGTGTGGCAAAACCAAAACCAGTTGTAGGACAGCGTGGCCATCAGGTTCAAGTAGCTCAGTGTGCAATGCCTGAAAAGGTATCCGATAGGAAGAGTGCAGTGTGGAATTTTTTTAACCAAGATCCCAATGATCAGCGCAAAGTCATCTGTAAGAAATCTCCAGGACCTTCAGCAGAGGTCAGAATGTTAAAAATTTAAATACAAGTTGCATGCATCGACATTTAACCACCATGCACTTGCAAGCCTGGACACACTACCAAACGTCCCTTAATGTTGTAGCACCCTCTCACAATGAAGCTAATCAGCAAGGCGACATCCCTTCCCTCACTGTAAGCCCGCCGTTTACCACACCACCTGCAGGTAATGTGGCTGTTTCGTCGCAAGGCCAAAGCAGTCAGGGAATCACCAGGTTCGTGGTCGGAAAAACTGTATGTAGGGCACCATCAAGAATACCGTCACCAACCCTCTCTCAGTCACCCATGTCCACCGGCACCCCCGCTAGTTCCACCATATAATTCAACAATTGTGTCCAAAATTTTTGTATGGCACTTCCAAGCATAGAGACAACAAATTGGAGGTACAGTGGAATTAACCCCTGACTCCAAAGAAGAGATCCATAAGAGACCAAATAAGGAACATAATTTATTTAGTCACATTAATAAAACCATGATCCATAGCACATACAAGACAAAGAAATACCCAGGGGACCAGAAAATACCCTCCCAAATATACATATACATCAACAAACAGAATGATAACATACCTTCAGACAAAAAGAAATAGAACGGCCCATATGAATAGGAACATTGGGCTATATGTGACCTTATAATGGTCTACAATCGGCCCAATGTCCACTTTCTGGCCGTTTTCATTGCAGGATAGTCCGTACTATATTACATAAGTAGGCAGGTATAAAAATCAAACATTGAAATATCTCACCGCTGCAGCACCTCGGTGGGTGGCCACAATATATTCAATGGTATCGGGTGGTCCGGCGTTCCCCTGTCGCCCCGATGCGCGTTTCGCCCGTAGCTTCTTCCGGGGGCGCCCCCGGAAGAAGCTACAGGCGAAACGCGCGTCGGGGCGACAGGGGAACGCCGGACCACCCGATACCATTGAATATATTGTGGCCACCCACCGAGGTGCTGCAGCGGTGAGATATTTCAATGTTTGATTTTTATACCTGCCTACTTATGTAATATAGTACGGACTATCCTGCAATGAAAACGGCCAGAAAGTGGACATTGGGCCGATTGGGCTATATGTGACCTTATAATGGTCTACAATGTTCCTATTCATATGGGCCGTTCTATTTCTTTTTGTCTGAAGGTATATTATCATTCTGTTTGTTGATGTATATGTATATTTGGGAGGGTATTTTCTGGTCCCCTGGGTATTTCTTTGTCTTGTATGTGCTATGGATCATGGTTTTATTAATGTGACTAAATAAATTATGTTCCTTATTTGGTCTCTTATGGATCTCTTCTTTGGAGTCAGGGGTTAATTCCACTGTACCTCCAATTTGTTGTCTCTAGTTCCACCATATGCAGCTCTCCAGTCCAGCTCACCCTATATGAGACTCTCATTAGGAAAAGGAAGTACTCATCCTCGCATCCGCATACACAGGGTTTGAACGCCCACATTGCTAGACTAATCTCATTAGAGATGATGCCCTACCGGTTAGTTGAAACCGAAGCTTTCAAAGCCCTGATGGACTATGCTGTACCACGCTACGAGCTACCCAGTCGACACTTCTTTTCGAGAAAAGCCATCCCAGCCCTCCACCAGCATGTAAAAGACCGCATTGTCCATGCGCTCAGGCAATCTGTGAGTAGAAAGGTGCACCTGACAACAGATGCATGGACCAGTAGGCATGGCCAGGGGCGTTACGTCTCCATCACGTCACACTGGGTTAATGTGGTGGATGCAGGGTCCAGAGGGGACAGTAATATTGGGACAGTTCTGCCTAGCCCATGGTGTAGGAAACAGTTGGCTGTAGGCGTTCGTCCCCCCTCCTCCTCCTCTTCCTCCAGCAGAAGCGAGAGCTCGTCCACAGACCGCAGTCGCACGACCACTCCATCCGCAGCTGCCACTGTTGCACACGAGGTGTCCAATTATGGAACAGCTTGTGGCAAGTGTCAGCAGGCTTTATTGGCAATGAAGCGTTTGGGCGACAACAGACACACCGCGGAAGTTCTGTCCGAGTTCTTGCAGCAAGAAACTCGTACAGTGCCCAGCCATGACTGACTTGAGGCAGGCAAGGTAGTGAGTGACAACGGAAGGAATTTTATGGCTGCCATAGCCCTTTCACAACTGAAACACATTCCTTGCCTGGCTCACACCTTAAACCTGGTGGTGCAGTGCTTCCTGAAAAGTTATCCGGGGTTACCCGACCTGCTGCTGAAAGTGTGCAGACTTTGCTCTCACATCCGCCGTTCGCCCATACACTCCAGCTGTATGCATAACCATCAGCGGGCTTTGAACCTTCCACAGCATTGCCTAATCATCGACGTTGCAACAAGGTGGAACTCCACACTGCACATGCTTCAAAGACTGTGCGAACAGAGGCGTGCTGTTATGTATTTGTGGGAGGATACACATACACGGGCAGGCAGTTGGATGGCAGACATGGAGTTGTCAGCTGTGCAGTGGTCGAAGCTCCAAGACCTGTGTCAAGTCCTTCAGTGTTTTGAGGAATGCACACGGCTGGTTAGTGCAGACAACGCCATAATAAGCATGAGCATCCCCCTAATACGTCTGCTGATGCAAAGTTTGACGCACATAAAGGAACAGGCGTCTGCAGCCGAGGACGAGGGAAGCCTTGATGACAGTCAGCCATTGTCTGCTCAGGGAAGTCTACAGGACGAGGTGGCGGGCGAAGGGGAGGAGGACGAGGAGGATGATGGGGATGACTATTTGTTGGATGAGGAAGCTTCTCAGGGGGCAATAGAAACTGCTGGCGGTGCAAGGCCGGGTTCTGGGTTTTTGAGGGAGACAAGTGAAGTGGATTTGCCAGAAAGTGCTCCTCAACCCAACATAAGCACTGACTTGACAACTGGAACATTGGCCCACATGGCGGATTATGCCTTGCGTATCCTCAAAAGGGACCCACGCATTTTAAAAATGATGACAGATGACGATTACTGGTTGGCCTGCCTCCTTGATCCTCGCTATAACGGCAAATTGCAAAATATCATGCCACATGAGAACCTCGAACGGATATTGGCAACCAAGCAAGCTACTCTTGTAGACCGTTTGATGCAGGCATTCCCAGCACACAGTGCCGGTGATGGTTCTCACACGAGCCGCAGGGGGCAACAGGGCAGAGGTGTTAGAGGTGCACAGATCAGAAGTGGCGTAGGACAGAGTGGTTTTCTGACAAGGTTGTGGAGTGATTTCGCAATGACCGCAGACACGACAGGTACAGCAGCATCCATTCAAAGTGACAGGAGACAACATTTGTCCAGTATGGTTACTAACTATTTTTCCTCCATTACCGATGTTCTCCCTCAACCGTCATTCCCCTTTGATTACTGGGCATCCAAAATAGACACCTGGCCTGAATTGGCTGAATATGCATTGCAGGAGCTTGCTTGCCCAGCAGCTAGTGTGCTATCAGAAAGAGTATTCAGTGCTGCTGGTTCAATACTGACCGAAAAAAGGACTCGTCTGGCTACCCAAAATGTTGATGAGCTAACCTTCATAAAAATGAACCACTCATGGATTTCAAATTATTTTGCCCCACCTTTCCCGGCTGACACCTAGCTTTCCTGTAAAAAGGTCTTGCTTTGGGACTGGTGTTACTGACTGTTCCAATCTCTTAATTTGCAGCTGCTGTTTGTCCAGAATACGACATGTTTTCATCTCCCTAAATGCACTAACTCCCCCCACGGGGCTGTGGTCTCGCCACTTGTCGCAAGCACCCGTCAGAGTGCCGTTTGTCTGAAGAGATGCGTGTGCCCACTTTTGGTCGACGGGACTGGCACTGGGTCCCTCATAGTACAATGAAGTGTCTCTGGCGGTGGTGGCGTGCACCCAACATCAGACACACCATTGTAACATGAGGGGCCCTGGGCTTGTACCGCCGGCCAGGAGAGAGTGTCCCTCCCCAAGGTCAAACAGTGCTCTACCACTTGCTAAATTATCTGTCGCTGCTCCACCACTGTTTAGTATAGGCGCTGAAATCCTTCCATGCCTGGCACAGACTAACAGTTTGATGACATGTATGATGCTAGTTAAAATAGTCAGGGGCCCTGTCCTACATTTGCACCAGTAAATACTTTGTGCCAAATTACAATGTCTGAAAGTCAGCATAGGAGCACACCCCTGTACCTAAGTATGCCACCCTTTTTTTTTTTGGGGGGGGGGGTTATTTTTGTTTTGGATACATTAACATCACTTTAGGTTTTGGGACTCGGAGTACTTACTGTGTCAGACACTCCTTCCGATTGTCCTCCACTGACCACACCAATGCTGCCTGTGTACCCCTGCCACATCATGGAAGCTGCATCGAGCCTATGTTATTATTTTAGGCCTAGGAAGTCTGTCTGCGGTTCCTCCTTCCAGTTGTCCTCCACTGACCACACCAATGCTGCCTGTGTACCCCTGTTGCCAAATTTATGCTGCATAGAGCCTATGTTATTATTTTAAACCTAGGAAGTCTGTCTGCGGTCCCTCCTTCCAATTGTCCTCCACCGACCACACCAATGCTGCCTGTGTACCCCTGTAACCAATTTAAAACTGCATAGAGCCTATGTTATTATTTTAGGCCTAGGAAGTCTGTCTGCGGTCCCTCCTTCCAATTGCCCTCCACTGACCACACCAATGCTGCCTGTGTACCCCTGTAACCAATTTAAAACTGCATAGAGCCAACTTTTTTAGTTAACACATACTACCTTTGTCTGTCTGCGCCCCTAAATCACGCTGTCCTCCACTGAAAAAGCTGAGCTTCAACCTTCAGGCTCTCATTGAGTATTTTTTAATGTCACACTGCAGTTGCCCTACTACTTTGGTTGGGGCGTAGTAACGGTGTCTGCCGCTCCCTGGTGTTGTCCTCCACTGAAAAAGCTGAGCTTCAACCTTCAGGCTCTCATTGAGTATTTTTTAATGTCACACTGCAGTTGCCCTACTACTTTGGTTGGGGCCTAGTAACGGTGTCTGCCGCTCCTTGGTGTTCTCCTCCAGGTTTCCTTGTCTGAGCTTCAACCTTCAGGCTCTCATTGAGTATTTTTTAATGTCACACTGCAGTTGGCCTACTACTTTGGTTGGGGCCTAGTAACAGTGTCTGCCGCTCCCTGGTGTTGACCTCCACTGAAAAAGCTGAGCTTCAACCTTCAGGCTCTCATTGAGTATTTTTTAATGTCACACTGTAGTTGCCCTACTACTTTGGTTGGGGCCTAGTAACGGTGTCTGCCGCTCCCTGGTGTTGTCCTCCACTGAAAAAGCTGAGCTTCAACCTTCAGGCTCTCATTGAGTATTTTTTAATGTCACACTGCAGTTGGCCTACTACTTTGGTTGGGGCCTAGTAACGGTGTCTGCCGCTCCTTGGTGTTCTCCTCCTCCTTGGTGTTCTTCTCCAGGTTTCCTTGTCTGAGCTTCAACCTTCAGGCTCTCATTGAGTATTTTTTAATGTCACACTGCAGTTAGCCTACTACTTTGGTTGGGGCCTAGTAACGGTGTCTGCCACTCCTTGGTGTTCTCCTCCACTGAACAAAGCAGTGCCGCCTGTTTACTTCTGTTACCAATTTTGAACTTCATTTGGCCCACTTAATTACTTGGGCCTACTAACTGTGTCAGCCTCTCATTACAGTTGTCCTCCACTGAACAAAGCAATGCTGCCTGGTTAGTCGTGTTACCAATTTTGAACTGCATTTAGCCTACTTTATTCTTTGGCCCTATATCTGTGTTTCCTCCTCATCCTGCCCATTGCCCAGCCACTGCTAGATGAGTCTGCTGGTACATTGACCCAGACCACTACATTCCCCTTGCACTCTATACAGCCAGAATCTGACCCTGTTGAAAGTAAGGTTCCCCTTCCCGCATGTTATACCACCTTACACAGGGACAAAGAGGAAGGTGCAGATGAAAGTGCAGGTTCCTTCATCAGGTGGGGGGGCATACTCGTTGGCGACGTCACTGGCACAGGGCCCCTCATAGTACGCAAAAGTGTCGCTGCCGGTGGGAGGCGCCCCCGCCGTGCAAACACACCGCCGTACTGTGAGAGGCCCTGTGCCAGTGCCAATGCGAACGAGTGGGCCCCCCTGCTTGCTCAGGATCACAGCACTTGCAACGTTGAAATACTTACCTCTCCCTGCTCTACCGCCGTGACGTAGTCCACGTTTCCTGGGCCCACTAAAAACTTTAACCAGCCCTACCCCCACCACTACTTTGGCCAAATGACCCCCAATTTCCAATGCTTAACTATTATTATAAAGTAAATTAATATTGACAAGCTTCAGTAACAAGAATGGATGTTTTTGGCATTAAAATGGGCACAGTAGGTGTTTTACTGGCCTCCACTCACTGCCGACTATGCTTCCCCATTGACTTGCATTAGGTTTCGTGTTTCGGCCGATCCACGACCCCAACTTTGCAAGAAGATTGGCCAATTTCACTCGACTCGACTTTTCGCAAAACCCGACTTGACCCCAAAAAAGTATAAGTCGCTCAACCCTAGTAGTTACGCATTTCAAACGCTCAAGTCGTCCTTTAACAAACTGACAGTTTGCTATGCCATGTGAACTTTGCAATTGCCATGGTTTTTTTAAGATGCATTTTCTAATACGTTTTTGGATTCTATGTAGCTGGAACACATCTCCTTTTTCTCAACAATACTACACATGTGACTGCACGAGTTCCGTTCTTCAGCAAGCCGTATGCTGTTGGTGAGCTGGTTCATTCTTGCACATTCTGAAGAAGGCGGAGGGAGATGAGTGAAAGGCGAAGATATGTACTGCGTATGCCCATGAATCCCAGCCCCGCAGTGTGAATAAATCAGAACACACTGGGGGGCGGGATCTCGGGCAGCGCGACCGCACAGGCACAGTCAGCCTGACATCAAATGATGTCAGAAGATGGGCAGCACTAACTGCGCATGCCCAACGGATAACATAACAGCGCAGGCTCCGGGACAGATTCTCAAACAATGCTCAGGAGGCGGCGCACGGCGCCAAGGGGGTATGAATGACAGCTGTGCCGCGTCTGATTAGGAAGGAAAGTCCCGCCTCCAGGACTTTCATGGTATGAGGGGACACATTTTATAAGTGTATAGTGTGCAAGGAGAATAACTAAAAGACCACCTTTTCCAAATGCAGCATTAGTGATGCACAAAGTGGCTCTTTTAGTTACAAACACCTGGGGGGGCAGGTTCCCTTTAATATCTGTAGTAGTGTGAGTGTGGATGGAGCAGGAAAAATTGCCAGATACACAGCAGGGGATCAGCTGACATTACTGAACCCCAATAACATGGCAGCAAGTGTTCACTGTGCAGACGGCACTTCCGAGCAGCAACTGGCGGTGTTGGAGCCCAGGGTCAATGCTATAAACAGAGTGGAGAAAGTACCACACACACAGCAGGGGAGCAGCTGGCGTTACTGAACCCCAATAACAGAGGAGCAACTGTTGACTGTGCAGATGGCACTTCCAAGCAGCAACTGGCGGTGTTGGAGCCCAGGGTTAATGCTAGAAACAGAATGGAGAAATTGCCGCACACACAGCAGGGGAGCAGCTGGCATTACTGAACCCCACTAACACAGGAGCTAGTGTTTTTCTCAGCGCAAACAGCAACTGGCAGTGTTGGAGCCCAGGGAATCCAGGAGAAGCAGAGTGCAGGCTGAGGCCTAATTGGAGCAAGTTTAATATATGTTGTAGTGTGAGTGTGGACGGAGCAGGAGAAATTGCCAGATACACAGCAGGGGATCAGTTGACATTACTGAACCCCAATAACATGGCAGCACATGACTGTGCAGATGGCACTTCCAAGCAGCAAGTGGCGGTGTTGGAGCCCAGGGAATCCAGGAGAAGCAGAGTGTAGGCTGAGGCCTAATTGGAGCAAGTTTAATATCTGTTGTAGTGTGAGTGTGGATGGAGCAGGAGAAATTGCCGGATACACATTTGGGTTCAGTAACGCCAGCTGATCCCCTGTTAACAGAGGAGCAACTGTTGACTGTACAGATGGCACTTCGGAGTAGCAACTGGCGGTGTTGGAGCCCAGGGTCAATGCTATAAACAGAGTGGAGAAATTGCCGCACTCCCAGCAGGGGAGCAGCTGACGTTACTGAACTCCAATAACACAGGAGCTAGTGTTTTCTCTGTGCAGATGGCACTTCCGAGCAGCAACTGGCGATGTTGGAGCCCAGGGTCAATCAGGGTGTAGGCCGAGGCCTAATTGGAGCAAGTTTGATATCTGATGTAATGTGAATGTGGAGGGAGCAGGAGACATTGCCAGACACACAGCAGGGGAGCAGCTGACGTTACTGAACCCCACTAACACAGGAGCTAGTGGTTTTCTCTGTGCAGACGGCACTTCCGAGCAGCAACTGGCGATGTTGGAGCCCAGGGTCAATCAGGGTGTAGGCCGAGGCCTAATTGGAGCAAGTTTGATATCTGATGTAATGTGAATGTGGAGGGAGCAGGAGACATTGCCAGACACACAGCAGGGGAGCAGCTGACGTTACTGAACCCCACTAACACAGGAGCTAGTGGTTTTCTCTGTGCAGACAGCACTTCCGAGCAGCAACTGGCAGTGTTGGAGCCCAGGGTCAATCAGGGTGTAGGCCGAGACCTAATTGGAGCAAGTTTAATATCTGATGAATGTGAGTGTGGACGGAGGAGAAATGGCCGGATACACAGCTGGGGATCAGCTGACGTTACTGAAACCCAATAACAGAGGAGCAACTGTTGACTATGCAGACGGCACTTCTGATCAGCAACTGGTGGTGTTAGAGCCCAGGGAATCCAGGAGAAGCAGAGTGTAGGCTGAGGCCTAATTGGAGCAAGTTTAATATCTGATGTAATGTGAGTATGGATGGAGCAGGAGAAATTGCCGGATACACATTGGGCTTCAGTAACATTAGCTGATCCCCAGCTAGCACTGGGTCATGTGTTGACTATGCAGACGGCACTTCTGAGCAGCAACTGGCAATGTTGGAGCCCAGGGATTACAGTTCAGGTGGTAGAAATATGAACACAACAGGAGACCAGGATACTGCTGCCAACCAATTATTTAATCTGGAAGAGGAGTGGCAAAATCCTGCGAGATCCAGGCCTTGTTCATTTTTAGAAAAGCTGGTCAATGTTATCGGAGGATAGTCGCATGCGACGGTCTGTTAGTACACCACCTGCGGCAATAAAGATGCATCCCGATAATACACTAGCAGCAGGGCAAGCCAGCACCTCCAATGCATACTGGCTAAGTTCTGGCCATGTATCCAGCTTAGAGACCTAAAACTTGAAGGGGGGAGTACACTGAGGGGGAAAGACATGTAGTGTCTGACGGAAACATTGCTTCCTGCTGACTGGAGCAGTATGTGATGGTGTAGACATTTGTGGCAGGCAAACAAAATTTTGCCACATTTGGACCATACTGATCTTGCCTATTGCTGAGGCACTGCTTCTGCTCCCTTTTTGTGCAGAGCTTCCTCCACTGCCTCGACACACTGAGCTGCTTTGTAAAGAACTAGCAGCACTGCTCTTGGTTGGAATGGAGAACATGATGGAGTGCACCAGTGTGTCTTGGTACTCCCGCATTTTACGCTCCCGGTTCAACGGTGTTATGAGGCTTTATAAGTTGTTCCGGTAGCGAGGATCTAGGAGGGTGTACACCCAATAATCAGCTGTGTTGAGAATATGGGCGATGCAGCGGTTGTTTCTCAGACACTGCAACATGAAATCAACCATGTGCTGCAGACTGCCAGCTGGCCAAGAAATGCTGTCCCCTGCTTGAGGCGTCATCTCTGCCTGCTCTACATCACCCCACCCTCACTCTACATACTGACTACTAGAGCATTGTGTACCTCACTCCTCTGGACTAGGGTTGAGCGACTTTTATTTTTATAGGATCGGGTCGGGTTTCACCAAACCCGACTTTCTCAAAAGTCGGGTCGAGTGAAATCGGCCGATCATATAAAAAAGTCGGGGTCGGGGTCGGCCGAAACACGAAACCCAATGCAGTGCAATGGGATACTATGGTTCCCAGGGTCTGAAGGAGAGGAAACTCTCCTTCAGGCCCTGGGATCCTGTTGTGAACTCTGTTTTCAGGCTCCCTCTTGTGGTCACTGGTGGTATGGTGTGACTTTTGCTTTGGGCTCCCCCTGGTGGCTTTGTTTGTTATCCTGCTGGTCTCTGGCTATCAGCTGGTTCGTTATCCTCTGGGAGGTTCCTATATAGCTCTGTTTTACTTTCACTTGTTGCCGGCTGTCGATGTAATCAGTGCTACTCAGATTCCTTCTGACTACCTTGCTCCCAGTCCATCCAGGACAAGCTAAGTTTTGTTTGCTCATTTTTTGATCAGCAGTGTTTATCATGTTTTCTTGTCCAGCTAACTAAAATGTGTTTCCCTCGCTTGCTGGATGCTCTAGTGGACTGAGTTTCTCCCCACACACCATTAGTTGGTGCGTGGGTTCTTGACATCTCAGGATGGATATTTTGTAAGGGTTTTTTATTGATCGCATAGACCCCTGCTCTATTTTCTGCTTTCTAGTACTAGTGGGCCTCTTGCTGAATCTGATTTCATCCCTACGTATGTGCCTTCTTCTTACTTCACCGTTAATATTTGTTGGGGGCTTCTAAATCTTTGGGGATTATTTCTCTGGAGGCAAGCGAGGTCTTTCTTTCTCGTTAGGGGTAGTTAGTTCCTCAGGCTGGCTCGAGACGTCTAGGAATTTTTTAGGCACGTTCACCGGCTACCTCTAGTTGTGTTGGATAGGTTCAGATTTGCGATCAGTCCAGTTACCATCTCCCTAGAGCTTGTCCTTAGTTTATTCACTTGCTGGTCTATTCGTGATCCTCAGCCACTAAGGATCATATCAGTACAGCCGGCAAGTAAAGTGTTCATTGCATGGCAGAAGCAGGAGAAAAGAAGCCTTGAGAATTTTTTTTTTTTTTTTTTGTTGCCGTGTGTCTAGCTCCTGTGGCTAGCTTCTCTCCTCCTCTTAATCTTGGTGTGGCTCTGAGTTCAGCTGCTGACATGGATGTCCAGAGCTTGGCTTCCAGTCTGGATCATCTTGCTCCTAGGGTTCAAAGTATTCAGGATTTTGTTGTTCACAGTCCTATGTCAGAGCCTAGAATACCTATTCCGGAGTTGTTTTCTGGAGATAGATCTAGGTTCCTGAATTTTAGGAACAATTGTAAGTTGTTTCTTGCTCTGAAACCTCGTTCCTCTGGTGATGCCGCTCAGCAAGTTAAGATTATCATTTCCTTTTTGCGCGGTGACCCTCAAGATTGGGCCTTCGCATTGGCGCCAGGGGATCCTGCATTGCTTAGTGTAGATGCGTTTTTTCTAGCCCTTGGATTGCTCTATGAGGAACCTAATCTTGAGAACCAGGCTGAAAAAACGTTATTGGCCCTCTCGCAGGGGCAAGATGAAGCAGAGGTGTACTGCCAGAAATTTCGGAAATGGTCGGTGCTTACTCAGTGGAATGAGTGTGCCCTGGCTGCAAATTTCAGAGAAGGTCTTTCTGAAGCCATTAAGAATGTCATGGTGGGGTTCCCTACGCCTGCAGGTCTGAATGAGTCAATGACTCTGGCCATTCAGATTGATCGGCGTTTGCGGGAGCGCAAACCTGTGCACCATTTGGCGGTGTCTTCTGAACAGACACCTAAATCTATGCAATGTGACAGAATTCTGACCAGAAGTGAACGGCAAAATTATAGACGGCAAAATGGGTTGTGCTTTTACTGTGGTGACTCAGCTCATGTTATCTCAGCATGCTCTAAGCGCAAAAAAAAGGTTGATAAATCTGTCACCATTGGTACTTTACAGCCTAAGTTCATTTTGTCTGTTACCCTGATTTGTTCCCTGTCATCTTACCCGGTTAATGCTTTTGTAGATTCAGGTGCCGCCCTGAGTCTGATGGATTGGTCATTTGCCAGGCGCTGTGGTTTTGATTTGGAGCCTTTAAAATTCCCTATTCCACTAAGGGGAATTGATTCTACACCATTGGCTACGAATAGACCTCAGTACTGGACACAAGTGACCATGTGCATGACTCCTGTTCATCAGGAGGTGATTCGCTTTCTTGTACTGCATAATTTGCATGATGTCGTCGTGTTGGGTCTACCATGGTTGCAGACTCATAATCCAGTCCTGGATTGGAAAGCTATGTCGGTGTCAAGTTGGGGTTGTCAGGGAATTCATGGTGACGCTCCTGTGGTGTCAATTGCTTCGTCCACTCCTTCTGAAGTCCCTACGTTTTTGTCATACTACCAGGATGTATTTGAGGAGCCCAAACTCAATTCTCTGCCTCCTCATAGGGACTGTGATTGTGCTATAAATTTGATTCCTGGTAGTAAGTTTCCTAAGGGACGACTTTTCAATTTATCTGTGCCGGAGCATGCTGCCATGCGGAGTTATATAAAGGAGTCTTTAGAGAAGGGACATATTCGCCCGTCCTCATCCCCTCTTGGTGCAGGATTCTTTTTTGTGGCTAAAAAGGATGGTTCCCTGAGACCCTGTATTGATTATCGCCTTTTGAATAAAATCACGGTCAAATTTCAGTATCCTTTGCCATTGTTAACTGATTTGTTTGCTCGCATTAGGGGGTCTAGTTGGTTCACCAAGATAGATCTTCGTGGTGCGTATAACCTTGTGCGTATAAAACAGGGTGATGAATGGAAAACTGCATTTAATACGCCTGAAGGCCATTTTGAGTACTTGGTGATGCCTTTTGGACTTTCTAATGCTCCTTCAGTCTTTCAGTCCTTTATGCACGACATCTTCCGTGAATATCTGGATAAGTTTATGATTGTGTATCTGGATGATATTCTGGTTTTTTCGGATGATTGGGAGTCTCATGTTAAGCAGGTCAGGATGGTCTTTCAGGTCCTGCGTGACAATGCTTTATTTGTGAAGGGCTCAAAATGTCTTTTTGGAGTCCAGAAGATTTCTTTTTTGGGTTTCATTTTTTCTCCTTCTACTATTGAGATGGACCCAGTCAAGGTTCAGGCTATTCATGACTGGACGCAGCCTACATCTGTTAAGAGTCTTCAGAAGTTCTTGGGTTTTGCTAATTTTTACCGTCGCTTCATAGCTAATTTTTCTGGCGTTGTTAAGCCTTTGACGGATTTGACCAAGAAGAGTTCTGATGTGACTAATTGGTCTTCTGCGGCTGTGGAGGCCTTTCGGGAGCTGAAGCGTCGGTTTTCTTCAGCTCCGGTCTTATGTCAGCCAGATGTCTCACTTCCCTTCCAGGTGGAGGTTGATGCTTCCGAGATTGGAGCGGGGGCTGTTTTGTCGCAGAGAAGCCCCGATGACTCTGTGATGAAGCCATGTGCTTTCTTTTCAAGAAAGTTTTCGCCTGCCGAGCGGAATTATGATGTCGGTAACCGGGAGCTGTTGGCTATGAAGTGGGCATTTGAGGAGTGGCGACATTGGCTCGAGGGAGCTAAACATCGTGTGGTGGTCTTGACTGATCACAAGAATTTGATTTATCTCGAGTCGGCCTAGCGGCTGAATCCCAGACAGGCTCATTGGTCGTTGTTTTTCTCTCGTTTTGATTTCATGGTCTCGTACCTGCCGGGTTCGAAGAATGTGAAGGCTGATGCTCTTTCTAGGAGTTTTGTGCCTGATTCCCCTGGAGATTCAGAGCCGGCTGGTATCCTTAGAGAAGGGGTGATTTTGTCTGCCATCTCCCCAGATTTGCGACGTGTGCTGCAAAAGTTTCAGGCGGATAGACCTGACCGCTGTCCACCGGAGAGACTGTTTGTCCCGGATAGATGGACCAACAGAGTCATCTCCGAGGTTCATTCTTCGGTGTTGGCGGGCCATCCTGGAATATTTGGTACCAGAGACTTGGTTGCCAGGTCTTTTTGGTGGCCTTCCTTGTCGCGGGATGTGGGTTCCTTTGTGCAGTCTTGTGGAATTTGTGCTCGGGCGAAGCCTTGCTGTTCTCGTGCCAGTGGTTTGCTGTTACCTTTGCCTGTCCCGAAGAGGCCTTGGACTCACATTTCCATGGATTTTATTTCAGATCTCCCTGTCTCTCAGAGAATGTCTGTCATCTGGGTGGTGTGTGATCGTTTTTCTAAGATGGTCCATTTGGTACCCTTGCCTAAGTTGCCTTCCTCCTCCGAGTTGGTTCCACTGTTTTTTCAAAATGTGGTTCGTTTGCACGGGATTCCTGAGAACATTGTTTCTGACAGAGGATCCCAGTTTGTGTCTAGATTTTGGCGGACCTTTTGTGCTAAGTTGGGCATTGAATTGTCTTTTTCGTCGGCCTTCCATCCTCAGACGAATGGCCAAACCGAGCGAACTAATCAGACCTTGGAGACTTATTTAAGATGTTTTGTTTCTGCTGACCAGGACGACTGGGTTACTTTTTTGCCGTTGGCTGAGTTTGCCCTTAATAATCGGGCTAGTTCTGCTACTTTGGTTTCTCCTTTTTTTTGTAATTCGGGGTTTCATCCTCGTTTTTCCTCGGGTCAGGTGGAGCCTTCTGACTGTCCTGGAGTGGATGTTGTGGTGGATAGGTTGCATCAGATTTGGAATCATGTGGTGGACAATTTGAAGTTGTCACAAGAGAAGGCTCAGCTCTTTGCCAACCGCCGTCGCTGTGTGGGTCCGCAACTTCGCGTTGGGGACTTGGTGTGGTTGTCTTCTCGCTTCGTTCCTATGAAGGTCTCCTCTGCTAAGTTCAAGCCTCGGTTTATCGGTCCTTATAAGATTCTGGAAGTCCTTGGCCCTGTGTCATTCCGTCTGGACCTCCCGGCATCATTTGCTATTCATAATGTGTTCCATCGCTCGTTGTTGCGGAGGTATGTGGTACCTGTGGTTCCTCCGGTTGAGCCTCCTGCCCCGGTGCTGGTTGAGGGAGAATTGGAATACGTGGTTGAGAAGATCTTGGATTCTCGTGTTTCTAGACGGAGGCTCCAGTATTTGCTCAAGTGGAAGGGCTATGGTCAGGAGGATAATTCTTGGGTTGTCGCCTCTGATGTTCATGCGGCCGATTTGGTTCGTGCCTTCCATGTGGCTCATCCTGATCGCCCTGGGTGTTTTCATGAGGGTTCGGTGACCCCTCCTTAAGAGGGGGGTACTGTTGTGAACTCTGTTTTCAGGCTCCCTCTTGTGGTCACTGGTGGTATGGTGTGACTTTTGCTTTGGGCTCCCTCTGGTGGCTTTGTTTGTTATCCTGCTGGTCTCTGGCTATCAGCTAGTTCGTTATCCTCTGGGAGGTTCCTATATAGCTCTGTTTTACTTTCACTTGTTGCCGGCTGTCGATGTAATCAGTGCTACTCAGATTCCTTCTGACTACCTTGCTCCCAGTCCATCCAGGACAAGCTAAGTTTTGTTTGCTCATTTTTTGATCAGCAGTGTTTATCATGTTTTCTTGTCCAGCTAACTAAAATGTGTTTCCCTCGCTTGCTGGATGCTCTAGTGGACTGAGTTTCTCCCCACACACCATTAGTTTGTGTGTGGGTTCTTGAAATCTCAGGATGGATATTTTGTAAGTGTTTTTTATTGATCGCATAGACCCCTGCTCTATTTACTGCTTTCTAGTACTAGTGGGCCTCTTTTGCTGAATCTGATTTCATCCCTACGTATGTGCCTTCTTCTTACTTCACCGTTAATATTTGTTGGGGGCTTCTAAATCTTTGGGGATTATTTCTCTGAAGGCAAGCGAGGTCTTTCTTTCTCGTTAGGGGTAGCTAGTTCCTCAGGCTGGCTCGAGACGTCTAGGAATTTTTTAGGCACGTTCACCGGCTACCTCTAGTTGTGTTGGATAGGTTCAGATTTGCGATCAGTCCAGTTACCATCTCCCTAGAGCTTGTCCTTAGTTTATTCACTTGCTGGTCTATTCGTGATCCTCAGCCACTAAGGATCATAACAGGATCCATATTAATGTGTAAAATAAAGAATTAAAATAAAAAATATTGATATACTCACCTCTCCGACGCAGCCTGGACCTTACCGCTGGTAACCGGCAGCCTTCTTTGCTTAAAATGAGCGCGTTCAGGGCCTTAGATGACGTCACGGCTTGTGATTGGTCGCGGCCGCCCATGTGACCGCCTCGCGACCAATCACAAGCCGTGACGTAATTCTCAGGTCCTAAATTCCTAATTCTAGGAATTTAGGACCTGAGAATTACGTCACGGCTTGTGATTGGTCGCGTGGCGGTCACATGGGCGGCCGCGACCAATCACAAGCCGTGACATCATGTAAGGCCCTGAACGCGCTCATTCTTAGGAAGGAAGGCTGCCGGAAAGAAGCCGAGGGTGAGTATATTCCTATTAGGTATATACTCACCCTCGGACGCGCCCTGCTTCTTTCCGGCAGCCTTCCTTCTTAAGAATGAGCGCGTTCAGGGCCTTAGATGACGTCACGGCTTGTGATTGGTCGCGGCCGCCCATGTGACCGCCACGCGACCAATCACAAGCCGTGACGTAATTCTCAGGTCCTAAATTCCTAGAATTAGGAATTTAGGACCTGAGAATTACGTCACGGCTTGTGATTGGTCGCGTGGCAGTCACATGAGCGGCACATGACCAATCACAAGCCGTGACGTCATGGAAGGCCATAAACGAGCTCATTTTAAGCAAAGAAGACTGCCGGTTACCAGCGGCGATGTCCAGGGGCCTCCGGAGAGGTGAGTATATCAATATTTTTTATTTTAATTCTTTATTTTACACTTAAATGTGGATTCCGATACCGATTTCCGATATCGCAAACATATTGGAACTCGGTATCGGATTTCCGATACCAGATTCAGAAGATCGCCGACATCATGGCCGACCCCACACAGGGGTCGGGTTTCATGAAACCCGACTTTGCCAAAAGTCGGCGACTTCTGAAAATGGCCGACCCATTTCGCTCAACCCTACTCTGGACAGATGTCTTCCTCCTTCATTGATTCCTCCTCATCCTCCTCACAAAGTGTCCTCTGCCTAGGCCTTTGTGAGGAACCACGTTGCGCAGTCTGTCCAGAAGCAGATGGCGTTTGTGACTCCTCATCCTCCACCTCTTTCACAACCTCATCCCTTAGTGCTTGTGGTGTTTTTTCAAGCAGGCAGATAATGGGGATAGTCATGCTGATTAGTGCATCATCTGCACTCGCCATCCACATGGAATCATCGAAGGCACGCAAAACGTGGCAGATGTCCTTCATAGAGGCCCATTCAGTGGTGGTGAAGTGTGAACGGCATGCAGTGGGACTTGTTTGCACCTGATGCAGCTGGTACTCCATTACTGCTGCCTGCTGCTCACACAACCACTCCAACATATGTAACGTTGAATTCCACCTGGTTGGTAGGTCACATATGATGCAATGTTCCAGAAGGCGGAATCGGCGCTGCAGAGCTGCAATGTGTGATCTTGCCATGCTGGAACGCCGCAAGTGAGCGCACTCTAGGCTGACCTTATGCAGCAGTGCATCAAGATCCGGATAGTCCCTCAAAATACTCTGCACGACCAAGTTGAGCACATGTGCCGGACATGGGATGTGAGTGAGGTTGCCTAGGCCCAGAGCTGCCACCAGATTTTTACCATTGTCACACACTACCATGCCTGGCTGGAGATTTGCTGGCACAAACCACACATTGGTCTCCTGCTTGATGGCATTCCAGAGCTCCTGCACTGTGTGGCTTTGATTCCCCAAAGAAATTAATTTCAATACGGCCTGTTGACGTTTGGCCACGGCTGTGCTCATATCAGTCGTAACAGGTAAGCCTTCACGGGTCCATATGGAGGTAGACTGTGATGGCTCCTGCAGCAGTGATTCAGAGGAACTGGTGTATGAGGAGTCAATGTGTACAGACTGGATTCCTGCAATCCTTGGAGTTGGCAGAACATGTACAGCGTCACTCTCAAGATCTGTCCCCGGCTCCACAACATTTACCCAATGGGCAGTGAGGGAAAGGTATCGTCCCTGTCCATGGTGACTGGTCCACGCATCGGTGGTCAGGTGGACCTTGCTACTGATGGTGTTTAGTAGTGCATGTTTAATTTTTCCCTCCACATGCTTTTGCAGGGCAGGGACGACTTGCCTGTTGAAATAAAAGCGGCTGGGCACGTTGTATTGTTGGACTGCCAATGCCATGAAGTTATGGAAGGTGTCAGTCTGCACCAGCCTGAATGATAGCATTTCAAGGTATAGTAGTTTTGCAATGCCAGCATTCAGAGCCTGTGCTCGGGGGTGGTTTGCCGAGTATGGGTGCCTTTTCTCCCATGCCTGTGCTACCGATGGCTGTAGACTGGCCAGGGAGTGTGAGGATGACAGGGTACGTGGTGCTGTGGGTGGAATTACACTGTGTCTCTGTCCAACAGTGCCAGATGTTCTTCCATGGCGATCCTGTGAGGAAGCCGAACCAGCTGTGTGTGAGCTGGTGGAAGAAGCTACAACGCGAGCTGAAGAGGTGGTAGGTGGTGCCGTAGGTTAATCTAGGTCTTCAGTGTGTCTTTGTAACTCCACCACGTGCTTGGTCCGCACATGTTTCCACATATTTGTGGTATTGAGGTTGCTGACACTTTTCCCTCTTTTGACTTTGATTACACAGCTTGCATTTGACAGTTGCAGATGACATTTGCTTTGTGTCAAAAAAGGACCAGACACTGCAAGTCTTGGGAGCACCCATTTTGGCTTTTGGAAGAGGCATGCTCCTAATGGGTGCCGAATGTAGGCTACAGGCAATGCAGTCTTCCCCCTCCCTCTCCCTCCTTTTTGGGCCGTTCAGGGAATCTCTTCCTCAGAGCTGCTCCGACCACCTTCCTGTACCTCACGCCATGATGGGTCAAGGACCTCATCATCTACACTACCCTCTTCCAACAACTGCTTCTCCTGGGTAGTCTCAGCAGCACAGTACGCACCAGAAAGTGGCACCTGAGTCTCATCATCAGATGCGTAATGAGGTGTGCTGACCGTAGGCACTGGCCCACCCGCCTCTTCAGATTCAGAGAGACAAAGCTGTTGCGCATCACTGCATACTGCCTCTTCTTCAGTTTCTCGAATGCTGCCTGGCTGGCCCCCTCTTTCCAAGCCAAGAGATTCAGAGAACAGAAGTAGAGATGGCTCCTGTCCTGGGCTCTCTGACTGCCTGGGCAATTTGGCAGGTGGTGAAGAGACAGATGGGGGCTCTCCAGTGCTCTGTGCCTGAGAGGATGTGGCACTAATTGAAGTTGATGCACTAGCTGCCATCCATCCGACAACGACTTCAATTTGTTCGTCCCGCAGCAGTGGGGTACGGCGAGCTCCTACAAAGCTGCGCATGAAGGACTGTTCCCTGCTAAAACTGGGGGATGATGAGTCACAGAATCCCCACCTCCTCTCCTTGCAGAAACTCCACACCCAAGACCACTTGCCTTACTCCCTGCCTTCTTCATCTTGGTAGACTGATAAAGATAGGCAGAAAAGTACTAAGGGCTTAGTGTGCTTATTCCTAAACAGCTGCTAACAGGTATAAGAAACACTAATTTTATAAAGTGTGGACTAGACTTTAATATGAGCTAATGTGGCCTACACAACTGTAAAATGGAGTGTTTGGTGAACTTTATTAACTTTTTGTTTTTTTCACAAAAAGACACTGGATGTGCCCAAAGATGTAAAACCGATAGTATCACAAACTTTTTGAAACGATTACAATGCAGGAAGGTAACCTACAATGCAATAGATGAGGCTCCAAAAAATAGGCTAATACTAATCTGGCTGGGGCTGCAGGGCACAAGGCTGCAGAAAGGCTCCTCTATGTACTCCTATATAGTGTTTATCCGCAATCCAGCAGGATACGGATGGAAACCCACTAATAGGATAAATCTGAAAAAGTGTGCAGCAGGCAGCACTAATTGATAAAAAGGACAATAAAACAGTATGAGGCCATGACACGCACTGAGCTGACTACAACCAGCTGTGGCTGCAGAACAGGCTACAGCGTGAGCTGCACTCACACATAGACCTTGCAGACAGCCGTGAACAGCGCTGCAAGGCCAAAAAAAGCTCCTCTATGTACTTCTATATAGCATTTTTCCACAATCTAGCAGGATACGGATGGAAACCCACTAATAGGATAAGTCAGAAAAAATGTGCAGCAGGCTGCACTAATTGAAAAAAGGACATTGTAACAGTATGAGGCCATGACACACGCTGAGCTGACTACAACCAGCTGTGGCTGCAGAACAGGCTACAGCGTGAGCTGCACTCACACACAGACCTTGCAGACATCCATGAACAGCGCTGCAAGGCAAAAGCAAGGTTCTCACACAGCGGTTGCTAAATTAGCCTGGGTAAAGCACAATGAAGCAAATCGCTATCTCAAACTATCCCTCAATCAGAACAGCAGCGTCCTGTCCCTAACTGAATTCACAGCAGAGTGAACCCAAAATGGCAGCAGCGGCTTTTATAGTGCATCATGACATCATTTCAGCAACTAATCACAGCCATGCCCTTACTTACATGCCTAACATGCATAACAGGATGTGCCCACACTTCTTAGGATTCCTCATTGGCTGAATTAAATAAAACTGGCTCATTGCACTAACTTTGAACATTGAACTTCCGATTCCAGTATTCGATATACTGAAAGTATCGGAACTCAGTATAGGAATTCCGATACCGCGAATATCAGCTGATACCCGATATTTGCAGTATCGGAATGCTCAACACTAGTTAAGACCCCTGTAATCTATGCATGGACGTAGTTCTCTATTCTTCTTCTGCACGAAGAAGAACCCAGCCCCTGCAGGTGACACTGACTTCCTAATGAATCCTCTTGCCAGATTCTCTTGAATGTACTGGGACATTGCCTCCATCTCCGGGAGAGATAACGGATAGACTCGACCTCGGGGAGGCTCAGCACCAGGCAAGAGGTCAATAGGACAGTCATAGGGGCGGTGAGGCGGAAGGGTCTCTGCAGCCCTTTTGGAGAACATGTCCGCATAGGACCAACAGTGCTTGGAGAGAGAGGAAAGATCTGCAGGTACCTCTGTAGAAGCAACCTGAATGCACTCCCTCTGACATCTACCCTCACATTATTTACTCCATCCCAAAATTTTCCCTGTGGACCACTCTATATGAGGAGAATGATAGCAAAGCCATGGTATCCCCAACAGGACCTCATCAATCCCCTCAGGAATGACTAATAGGGAGATAATCTCCTGATGTGATGGAGACATTGAAAGAGTAAATGGAATGAGATGTGTAATCTGTGAGGGTAGTGTCAACCCATTTACCACATGAACGATCACAGGTTTGGCAAGCATCACCAGGGGTATTGCGTGACGCTGGGCGAGAGCAGATGACATGAAATTGCCTTCCGCCCCGGAGTCCAGGCAAAGCTCTACCATAAGAGTGGATGGGCCTATGGTTATTGTCCCCTTGAAGGACAATTTAGAGGAAAATGTCTCCTTGTTTAGTGTACCTCCTCCAACTACCATTAGACGCTGATGTTTCCCCGACCGCTGAGAACACTTGGAGGCAAGATGTCCTGACTGTCGGCAAACATGACAGACCATAAGTGCATGAGCAGAACGGGACTTAGATCCCGCACGCAATGCCTCTATGGCCTCATGTGACTCGGATGCCTGGACTGGAGATTCCTGAGGTTTGGCGAAGGTGGCAGCCAGCAGAAACCTTTGCCTACACTGGGCTCGCTCCAACCTTCGCTCATGAAAATGAAGGTCGATGCGAGTTGACATAGCTATGAGCTCCTCCAGTGTGGCGGGAATCTCCCTAGTTGCCAAAGTGTCCTTCACATGGTCAGACAGCCCTCGTCAGAATACTGGGATAAGGGATAAGGGCTTTATCCGACCATTCCAGCTCAGACACTAATGTCCGGAAGTGGATGGCAAAATGGCTGACCGTGGATGAAACCTGAGTCAATGCCAGCAGTTGGAGCGCCGTATCATGGGTGACTTGGGGTCCTAAAAAGACCTGTTTCAGAGTGCTCAAAAACCGAGGAGCACTCTGCACCACATGATCGTCGCACTCCCACAGCATTGTAGCCTAATCCAATACCCTGTCCGACAGCAGAGAAATTATGAATCCCACCTTTGCCCGCTCTGTGGAAAAATGTGCAGCCAGGAGCTCGAGGTGTACAGCGCACTGGCTAACGAAACCCCTACAGGATTTACTGTCACCAGAGTATTTCTCTGGCAGCAGAAGGTGAGATAAGGTCGGAACAGAGATGGCAGTGGGTAAAGCTGCCACAGCCATGCTAGCGGCCTGAACAGCTATTACAGGAACATCCACCACTGAGGTTGCATGCCGCCAACCTTCTCTCCAGCAGCTGGATGTACCCCAGCAATCACCGTTCGTCCGTCATTACTTAGCCAGACCCTGGCGCTAGAATAATGTTAGGGTAAGTGGAACACACCAAATAATAAGAGAAAAGAGATTCCCCCTGTGCAGCGGCGGGAATTTGATTCCTAACACATGGGCTCTCCAAACCCGATATGGTGTCCGCTAATGATTGGAGCTAATTTTCCATTCAAAAAGTCAAATGTCGCTCCTTCCCTTCCAAGCCCTGCCGTGCACCCAAACAGTGATTTACCCCCACACATGAGATGTCTGTGTACTCAGGATAAAATGGATCTTAAAATTTATTGGCCAATGTCTCCTGTTGCCCATGTGAAAATGTAAAAATTGAGGCTAAAAACATTTTTGTGAAAAAAAGTACTTTTTCATTTTTACGGATCAATTTGTGAAGCACCTGAGAGTTTAAAGTGCTCACTATGCATCTATGTAAGTTCCTTGGGGGGTCTAGTTTCTAAAATGGGGTCACTTGTGGGGGAGCTCCAATGTTTAGGCACACAGGGGCTCTCCAAACGCGACATGGTGTCTGCTAAAGATTGGAGCCAAATTTTAATTCAAAAAGTCAAATGGCGCTCCTTCCCTTCCAAGCCCTGTCGTGCACCCAAACAGTGGTTCCCCCCACATACGGGGTATCAGCATACTCAGGACAAATTGGACCACAATTTGCAAAAAATTTGCAAAAAGTTCATTTTTGTGACTTGAAAGTTAAATGTTCATTTTTTCCTTCAATGTTGCTTCCGCTGCTGTGAAACACCTGAAGGATTAATAAACTTCTTGAATGTGGTTTTGGGCACCTTGAGGGGTGCAGTTTTCAGAATGGTGTCACTTTTGGGTATTTTCAGGCATATAGACCCATCAAACTGACTTCAAATGTGAGGTGTTCCCTAAAAAAAAAATGGTTTTGTAAATTTTGCTGTAAAAATGAGAAATTGCTGGTCAAATTATAACCCTTATAACTTCCTAGCAAAAAAAGTTGTGCTGATGTAAAGTAGACAAGAGGGTAATGTTATTTATTAACTATTTTGTGTCACATAACTCTCTGGTTTAACAATAAATATTCAAAATTTGAAAATTGTGAAATTTTTGCCAAATGTCTGTTTTTTCCACAAATAAACGCAAAAATTATCGACCTAAATTTACAACTAACATGAAGCCCAATATGTCACAAAAAAAAAACTCTCTCGGAATCGCTACGACCTGTTGAAGCATTCCTGAGTTATTACCTCATAATTGCAAAAAATGGCCAGGTCATTAATGTCAAAATAGGCTGGGTCATTAAGGGGTTAAGTGCTATCTATTTTTACTATTTATTGGTCAAGAAGCTTTGAATTATTTGTTGCATAGGAAGTAGTAGAGCATAGGGAGGTTTCGTCAAACTCAATTTGACAGGTGGACCCGCCCCTATCAAAGTGTATCAAGAGTGTGTAACCCCTCCCCTCCCTGGCTGCATTCAGCAGCTGTTCCCTGTGCTCTCCCCTTTTGATATAGTTTAATATTGTTAATACAGTGATTATTATCCCAGTAATTGTTTTTATATTAGATTTATATGCTGTATTAAGTTTACTCTTATTTGATAATCCGATGATAGGGAGAATGAGCGTGTGTTTCTACAGTATTATTTGATAGTGGTATTCTCATTTATATGTGTTTTATAGAATAGTTCAGTCGGTTATGTGAAAACCTGGGACAGGAGCTATTTCTTACATAAACACATGCAGATGTGTGTCTGCATAGCGTGTGTTTTTGCAGTATTATTTGATAGTGGTATTCTCATTTATATGTGTTTTATAATGGGCACATTATGCATGTGACCATATTACAACACCCGCAAGTATGAAGCGCGGTGTTTTATACGTTTATAAAAAGCAAAGACACGGTATTGTAAAAATTTAAAAGATTTTATTGTAAAATAAATACATCTCAAAGACATTTCAATACTATAAAATTCTTACAGAGTATAAAAGCAAACACATTAAATAGTGCAGGGATCATACAGCAACACACTTCGTACAAAATAAATAGTATCACAAGTACAATGAATATACATCATTACACTTCTTACAAAATAAATAATATAGTGTTACAAGCCATGTACAGTATTTATCCAATACATTCTTTACATCATGAGCCACATGGTTTGTAGCATCGGTAGAGACCTTTTTTTAGGTAGTAGAGTTCCTCGTGTGGTGCCTAATGATGGGGAATGTAAAGATTGAATTGTACGTGGCGTCGGAGCTGACTTCTGCGGCGTAGATACAGCATGTGTCTCGCTGCTGGAAATTTTTAATTCATCTAAAAGCTTCCTAGTAGTGGGATTACCCACAACTGTAGACGGTATATTTAGCTCGGCCATAGCCTGCATAAATGAATCCCAACCCGGAGGCAAATTACGGCCGGTCAGAGCATGGCTCTGCATTGTACTACGTACCAAATCCAGTAAGTTAGACCCTGGTATTACGGATCCTTTGAAAATAAATTCATCTTTATTATTCCAGGCTGTAACATTTCTATTCTGCAGTAACCTGTTTAGTAAAAATTCAGCATTCTTTTTATATCTTTGGTTTATATGGCTGATAAAAATCAAGAGATCACTGAAATTGTCAGAGTCGGTATTTGACAATTGTTGCTGACCAGGATCAGGAGTGCTAACGAGATTTAAAGCCGTTACTTCTTTTGAGCTGTGCCGCGTATGCACCAAGTAGCGCTGTAGCACGGTGCTATACATTTTAATTTTCACATCATCTGGAATGTCACGACGTTGTAAAATGTCGCTAATTTCACCATCAAGGCGGTGAATAACACTGTCACGTATGTTAACTGTAGCATCGGGTCTTAGTTTGTCTAGCTCCTGTTTGGGGACTAGATACATTTTCTCTCTATGCTCCATTATCTTCCTGCGAGCAGGCTTGTTATTATAGGGATTGCAAAAGCTAAAAGAGGGCCGATAAACTCGCCGGCCTGCTTTAGTAGCCGCTTCTTTTTCTTTATGGGTTGAGATCTGTCGCTCAGGGTTCTTATAGCTTTACGCCACTTCTTTAATATGCCTTTTTGATGTTCTTTCAGCGGAATCCTGCCTTTTAAGATGTTTAAAGCAGTCTCGCCTATGGCTGTAATTAAATCATTGCTTGCATTGCGCAAAATAGACTTTCGGACAGCTAGGGTTGCTTTCACCAGAGTTTTTAAGAGAGCCCAGTTACGCCGAAGTCTCTCAGACATCTTTACATCACAACGCACACAGCGTAGAATGTCTGATGCCAGGCTAAAATTCACTTTTTAGACAAGTTTTTCTTTTGAACATAGACAGCAGGCAATGCTGGTGGAAACAATCCGGTCCTTAAGCGAAGATCCTCAGGGGTATTAGCTCTCAAATCTACAAGCAAATACCCATAAGGCTCCCGCGTGGCATCCTCAAAAGCTTCTAGGAAAAAACATGTTTTTCCGGGATACATCTGACGAGCTAGAGTTAAAATTTGTAATTTATCTCGGGGGTTATTAAAAAGCACCATGTATTTTGTGTTTAAATTTATCGTACAGCTTTTCTTACCCTGACAAAATATGTTTTGTACCAGGTAGAAAATGCTGAGATTTCTGTGGTGCACATACTTGGTAAAGGCTTTTTCTATCTCACAATTTTCACTAGCACTCTCCATGAGATCATCAACAATAGCCAAATTCACCTTCTCCGGTGGGAATAATTCGTCATCTACGAATGTATTCGGCAGACCCTCCACAAATCTGGCGTGGGGAAAAGAGAGAGATTTCATCATATAGTTTCTGCCAACACGAATAAAACCAAACAATATTATCAGGTTTCTGAGAAAAATTAGTTTCAATATTATAAAGCAGTTGTTTTACAAAATAGCTCTTTCCAGAATTAGACGGCCCTGCTAGAATGCATGAGAATGGGTGTTGCAAGCGTGTATCCATCACCACAATACTCTGCTAATACCCAAAAGGCAGGGTTGTGAAACCGTCAATTAGTCGCCGCTTTGTATAAAAGCACTTTTGTGTTTTGCGTAACGGCCTCGTTTCAAGCTCCCAGTACTTTTTATTTCTTACAATGGACCACTGTTGAACGACAATACATTTCTTTCTGTGTATCTGTGTCAGAATTGCTCGGGTAGTCCAGAACTAGATCTTTTAGACTGTTGAAATTAATAGATTGAGAGTTACCAACATTTAGTGTTATCCCCTTAACTTTTAAGACAGTTTTACCGGTGTTGAGTTTGTATCCGTAAGTTTTGGGGCCCGCGAATACAAATTCTGTGATGTGTGTACCATCGGGTATTTCACTGGTCAGCTCCCCCAGGTAATCACCCAAAGACGGCTGCTACTCACCATCTCTCTGTACAAAAATAAGTGAATCTGTGTCATGATAAAACCACCGCTCCTACAGCCGCTCCAGCAGCGAATAGAGCTTTAACCGAGCATACGCTGTTGTAAAACACGCTATAAAAATGTTTGTGTTTTTGTTGTGTTAAAATCATACAACCACCGCCTCTTTTGTTTAATGATCCGACTGGTCGCTATAGATTTCAAGCTCCTTTTTTTACACCACCGCTATTTTTAATGATGGTGACGACTAGCTTTAACGAATTGGTTGCTAGACATTCAATGTTACTTTGAAGTGTACGGGCAACGGCATTTAAAAAAGATTCAGAATTAAAATCTTCCTGGGTTTGTTTTGTAGCGAAAATAGGTTCTAAAGTATCACCACATTCAAGCCTTAACTGTACAAAGTCACCAGGTTCAATGTCCCTGATGATTCTATCCAGTAATGACTGAACGCCGTCATGAACAATATTCACGGCCTCTACAAATGATTGTACACGCTCCAAATTTACAAATCTAAAATGATCCGTATGTATATGGCCATTGAAATTGCGGAGAGCCCTTTGATGATGATAAAAATGCTGTAAAACGTCTGAACGATCTACGGCCATTTCATTATCATAAATACCATTACCTACAGAGGCTGCATCATGCGCATTTTCAGTATGTGTTTCAAGATGCCCACTGCTCTGAGCATCTGGATCAGCACTGGTGTTGACACTTCCAGGGTTGTCTTGGGTGTGTAAAACTGTAGCTGAATCATGTAATAGCCTCTGAGGATATTGTGTAGTTATAGCGCTGTAAACTGTCTTTCGCACACTTCTAGCTGCTTGCGATCTTCTGGATTTTTTCAAACCATGTCCAACCAAGCTTAGTCAGGTGGATATAGATTTATTTAGATCCACAGGTGGTGTATGTACACAGGCATGATTTAGTTTAAAATCATATAGCTCGGCGATAATGTCAGGTGTTGGGCATGCATTTATCAGTCTTTCATACGTGTCACAGAAAGATTTTAGTTTGATCTGTGCGAGTTTGTTATGGACGTACTAAGAAGACATGCCAATAAACATTTTGACATGTTCATCATCCCACACAGGCCTACCTGTGTAAGACCAATGTTCAGCAACTTTCTGTTTTTTACTTACACGGCGGCGTGATACTGAACGCTTCTTTAGAGGTAATACAGTGCCAAAAGTGCTAGAAGATCCTGCAAGAGCAGTATCTGCAGGTTGTACAGTTTGACACACACGTATATTACCACGGTTATTACTCTTCTTACCACCGACGAGTTGCGTAATTTCTCTGTTTTCGGGAGTAACTTGTGGACTGCTGTCTATGCTATTGACTTCCTGAGTTATGCAGGGGCTAACGTTCTGCGACACAGATCTCTCTCTTGAAACATTCATATATTTTTGATGTGGGATCTTGGGGGATGGATACCCGGTGTGTTTGGGTGCCGCATAGCTTTGCTCTCGATCCACAACACAGATGGGCAAAAGAGGAGTTGTTCTCACAGCCACAGCAGCTCTTTGTGGCTGATTCTGCGCAGATCCGTAATTACGATGCTGCAAAACTCGTGGTTGAAGATCCGGCGTATCTAAAAGAAAAGACACAAGTGTCTGTTACCCGCGAAACCGGTGTAAAATTGGAAAAGCTACACGACGGAGGTTATTCACGATCCTGCGTAATATTTGAAAAGTTAACTGTGACAGTTATCCATGAAATCATTGTAACAATATTTGCATAAATCCGGTATAGAGCAGCCCAGATATACACTTACAAGTATGAACTGGGAATTGCACCTCCGCAGCTCCTGGTTTAACGGACATCGCATTGTTCGAACTCGTTGAGACGGGGATATTCTCTTTTTCAAATTGAATTTTTCTGGCAACTAGTTTAGCAGATGTAAATAAAATACGGCTATTAGTTAACACAGAATTGATTTTCTACACAAAAGTGAGAATCGTATGTATTTCAAGTGAACTGTTACCTTTTCTATTCTTGAGGCACCTGCTTAACGAATTTCCACGTCTTTTAGGAGCATCGGGTAGCGGTGAAATTACAGTGTTCTTGACATCTATGATCTCGACGTCTGAATCCAGATATTCACATGGTTCGGGAACACATCAGTTTTCCGGCATATAGAGCGATGGTTGCGTGTCAGTATCTGTATGAGAAATTGCACTTGGTTCGTGTTTACATACAAAGGATTAAATCAGCTGATACAGTATAATATAGTTTTACGGTATAACCCTGCTTATGGTGTGTCAGTTTTAATAATTTAGTATTATATTGATGGCTAATGACATTATTTGTTTTAATAATTTAACCGTGCATTTATTATGACATAATTTGTGTAATACAATAGTTAATAGCTGTTAATTCATCCTAACTAGCGTATTCACCGCTTACTTATTACCTATGTTTGGCTTAGATACACCCACTTGTCGCATGATTGATATACCATTAGGTTTTACCTCCAGGGTTTTTCCATGTCATTTTTCTTATAAGGTTTTCCCATGTTATTTTGCCTACATGTCAGATATAGAGTGATCTGGAGGCATCCATTATCTATGGACACATCAATTAGGCTTTTATCTGCCTTGGGGTATGGTGTATGTATAGACATGTATGTCTTATTTTAAATGTTTTTATGTCTTTTTGAGGTGTAATAAAGGTTTGGTGATATTTATATATACATGATTTCTGTATTTTGATTTTTGTGTGGTTGTGCATACCATGTGAGTCTGCCTTTCTTCTTGGTTTTTGGTTCATAGTTATGTACAGACTCGGTATTGCACCCCCTTGTATTCATTAGTTTATATAGGACATTGGTGCGCCCCCCCCCCCTCTGTTTGCTAAACTCGACCAGTTACTTGGGCCTCGTGTTCCGGGGCTTTTCTGGGGTGCAGCACACGCACATTTCAGCGTTATTGTTATTTATAGATATTTTTGTATTGTATGACATACTGGTGTGGAGCATTATGGACTGGGAGGCCAGGGAGGCTGCATGGCTAGCCAAGCCATTTAATGCTTTTGATCTTTCAGGCTCTGTTGCCACAGAGCCCGATGCGGGTTTTTCTATGACTTGTTCAGATTTGATGAGGGCACATAAGACGGGTATTCGATTATGGTGGAATATGAGGAGCCTTGAAGAGTACATTAAATTGGGTTTGATACCCCGTGGTTTACGTGTATCCATCTTCCCAGCATGGGAACCCTCTGCATCATTTAAACAGGTCTGGGAACAGGGTCTGACAAGGTGCTCAAACATATTACTAAATTTATTATTGGAGCATGACAAGGATCTCTTCGCTACCACAAAAACTCAAATTAAAGAGCTTGACACCAAATTAGGAATGTTTGAGGGGACCAAGGTCAATACTTTTAGAATCACACTTAAAGAAACCCTGGACAAATATGAAGCAGAGGTGACTGGTAGAAAGCGAAAAAAACTTCTTAGGGACAAGATGGATTATGAGCAACATACGGTATACAGATGGACACATAGGGGCAATGCACGCCGGACTAGAACTCATGGAAACGATTCCTCAGCAGTCACCACCACATCTACTATACCATCTCGTAGTGAAGAAACTTCAAGTGATTTTTTATCCTCCACCGGAAGCGAAATAGACCACGGACCAGACGAGGGAAGAGACAGAGGAGCCATAAGAAAACGGACGGCACGTTACAAGGGCCGCAATCCACCTCTTCATCACCAATACCCAACAAGGCGGAAGTGAATTTGGACACCGTCCCCCTCCATATGTCACGGACCCCAGGACCCTCCACGCCCACTCTACAGGTAATAAACCTCTCAAACCATGCATTGACCACTGTTGAACTGTCTATCCTTCAGAAGGGTCTAACTTTTGTCCCCACACATGCGGTGGACAAATTTGTTTTGATTAAAGACCTCTATTTATTTTGTAGGAACCTCACATTCCAAGTCATGTATAGAAAACCAGATATGCTGCAGTCTATGCCCCTGGATGAACGCCAAGCTTTCCAGGATTTACTAGAACTATTAGAGGAAAGTGAATCGGGATGTAACAGGAGAAGATTCCCTGGAAAAAATAAATCCTTAAAAACCCCCTCATTTTCGTTGGTACCCACCATCAAGATATTCTTTGAACTAGTCAAATGTAACATACTGGCCATGCCAACGCAGGTGGGTACTTGCTCCAATCTCAGCCATGAAGAGAAACGAGCATTACGGGACCTACAAAATAATAAAGAATTTATCATCAAGGAGGCAGATAAAGGGGGGAATGTGGTGCTATGGTCCGTGGAAGCATATCTGACTGAGGCGAACAGACAACTCACTAATACTAGGTGCTACCAAAAATTACCATCTGACCCTACAGACATCTTTGCATCTAAACTTGACGTTTTACTTTGCAGGGCACAGCGTTTTGGTATTATTTCACCTCAAGAGAGAAAGTATCTCTGGGTTGAACACCCGGTTACGGCAACATTTTATATGTTGCCGAAGATACACAAGGATGAGAGGAGGCCACCCGGAAGACCGATCGTCTCTAGCATTGGCAGCATATGCGAGCGGGCAAGTGAGTATCCGGATTTTTTCTTTCAACCAATTGTTACCACTCTGCCTTCATTCATCAGGGATTCTGCGCACTTCATTGAGGTGTGTGGACAGGTTGAACTACCTGAGGAATTTTACTTGGTGACTTGCGATGTAGAGGCTCTATATTCCAATATCGAGCATAAAGATGGCCTACATGCAGTCACCTTTTTCCTGGATAAGAATACAAGCTCAGATCGTGGACACGATTCCTTTCTTCTGGATCTCCTTAGATTTGTACTTCACCATAATTTCTTCCTATTCGACAGGACATTCTACTTACAGACGGCAGGAGTGGCAATGGGGGCCAAATGCGCACCAACCTATGCAAATATGTTTTTAGGTTGGTGGGAGGAGCTATTTGTGTACCCATCCATCACCTTTCAAGATCAGGTTCGAAGTTGGCATCAATATATCGATGACATCTTCTTTTTATGGCTGGGTACCAGGGAGGATTGCATTAAATTCATCAATGGTCTCAATTCCAACTCCCATAATATCTATCTCACCCATTCTATCTCTAACAGCTCGGTTAATTTTTTAGATCTGAAGATTTTCATGAAGGATAATCAATTAGTGACGGACCTGTTTCGGAAACCAACGGCAACAAATGCGCTTCTGGAATTTAACAGCTTCCATCCCTGGCATACCAAGGTGGGTGTCCCTACGGGGCAATTCTTGCGCATCAGACGCAATTGTACGTTGGATCAAGACTTCCTAACACAGGCCCGGGAACTAACAGATCATTTCAGACAGAGGAGTTACCCGAAACGTGTGGTCTCCACGGCCTTTCAGCGTGCGAAACAAAGGGACCAGATGTCCCTATTGACCCCGGCTGTACGTCCTCGGCAACAACAAACGAGATTCATCACGGAGTTCAACGATAATTGGGGACAAGTAAGAGCCATTCTGACCAGACACTGGCCGGTGCTACAAATGGATACTCAAACAACAGATATCGTCAGTAGCAGGCCACTTTTGACATCCAGAAGGGCCCCTAACCTAAGACAGTTGCTGACCAGGAGTCACTTTGCTCGGCCGACAGTGAGACTAAACAGGGGCATCATTTTGAAGGGATCATTCCCTTGTGGAGAATGTAACATCTGTCCCTTTATGGTGCCCACCCAAGATATTTTTACTCATCCGTCCAATTCCAGTGTACATACCCTTAAAACATACATCAACTGTAAGACCAGGAATGTCATTTATGCTCTTGTATGTCCCTGCAACAGGATTTACGTAGGACAAACGTCTCAAGAACTTCGCAAACGAGCACAGAAACACATCTCTACCATACGTCTGGCAGCCACGGACCAAGCAAAAGGTAAAATACTCACCCCTGTGGCAACACATTTTCTATCAACTCACAGGGGCTCCCCCACTAATATTAAAATTGTGGGGCTACAGAGAGTTTTCTGTGGTGAAAGGGGTGGCAATATACACAGCCATCTCTTACGCATGGAATCCAGGTGGATATTTGATCTTCAGGCGGTTACACCACAGGGACTCAATGAGGAGCTCCTCTTTACAGGATTCCTGGGATAGATTACCATTATGTATCTGGACGTTGGTGCCTTTGTGTCTCTGTGTTTCTGTAGACGTTTCCTTCTTTTACGCCCGATGATTGGCTTTTTGTTTACCATTCCTGTTCCAGGGAAGCTGAGGACATATGGAATATGACGATGTGTCTGTACACTGGACATCATTACCTTGGGAACCATCATGTAGCTCCGGAAGCCACTATTGATCTATAGTGTTTAAAGAAATGGTGGATGTGGATGGTGACTCAGGAGAATGGAAGCACCTTGGATTGGATATCATCATCATTTTGGGAACTTTTACCTCCTTCCCCTTCTTCCTCTTCGGGATACACCATGATTGGTGGTTCATCATCTCATCGGAGACCTCTATACACCATAATGTGGGAATTATCTACCACTAACCATTGTCTTATTATGGACCTTGATGGGCACAATTTTATGCATTACATGCAAGACGTATGGATGCATATTTATGAAGCACCGTTGCATATATTGTTTGTCTATTAACAGGTTTTTCTCCTTAGGTAATAGGGCCTTATGGGGGCTCCACTTGTTCTGGCCACAATGTATACCAATATATCTCATCCTGTCCCCCTCTACATCCTCTATCTTTGTTCCTCTTTCCTTGCCCTTGACCAGCACATCCCCTATGGTCAAATCGCTATACCCATCTCTTCAGTTTCATTGTTTCACCACATATTACCTCATATGCTCTTCATTTGTTCTGCTCCGTCCGGCCGGCTTGGGACAGCGCATGCGCAACGCGATCCTATCTGGAATTGCGGTGTGCGCACACGCACTGTACCCTATGGACGCTGCACTTTCTCTAGCACCATGCTGATAGATTGTACACGGCGCGTACGGCGCTCCTCATCCCTGTGCTTCCCGGTGCCGCCTCTGCTCCACAGCGGTATGTAATCATGATGATCTTATTTTCTATTTAAAGTAGCCTAACAGACCTTTGGTCACTTCCCCTGACGAAGCTGCTGCAGCAGCGATACGCGTGGGGCCTGTTCCCACCATACCCCTGGCATAGCCTCAGGCCACCTTCATTGCCTCCTCTACTAGCTACATGGACACCTAATCTTGGCTCATTACTCTGCACCATTTATGGTGCTCTTTCTTACCAGCCTGATGCATGGGCTCAATTGACTACTTACAGGTTGTATATACTCGAGTTACCTTGGATATCATTATTCCTTGCTCCGCACGGATGGTTTGGCTTAGATACACCCACTTGTCGCATGATTGATAAACCATTAGGTTTTACCTCCAGGGTTTTTCCATGTCATTTTTCTTATAAGGTTTTCCCATGTTATTTTGCCTACATGTCAGATATAGAGTGATCTGGAGGCATCCATTATCTATGGACACATCAATTAGGCTTTTATCTGCCTTGGGGTATGGTGTATGTATAGACATGTATGTCTTATTTTAAATGTTTTTATGTCTTTTTGAGGTGTAATAAAGGTTTGGTGATATTTATATATACATGATTTCTGTATTTTGATTTTTGTGTGGTTGTGCATACCATGTGAGTCTGCCTTTCTTCTTGGTTTTTGGTTATTACCTATGTTTTGCTTAGTATAAACATATTTATGCCGCACTCGCAAATTTATTTGTTACGGTATATAAAATGTGTTTGTCTGTGGTGTGAAATTAATATAGCAAGACTTATTCCGTATCACCTATGTTTTGCTTAACATAGCCATATTTATGCAGTAGAGGCAAATTTATTTGTTACGGTATATAAAATGTGTTTGTCTGTGGTGTGAAATTAACAGACTATATATATATATATGTATATATATATATATATATATATATATATATATGTATATATATATATATATATATATATATGTATATATATATATATATATATATATATATATATATATGTGTATGTATATATATATATATATATATATATATATATATATATATATATATATATATATATATATATATAGGCTTCTTACATGTAATACATGAAAGATAAATATCACGGTACCGTGTTAGAATGACATTTTTCCCTATCTAAATGCAAAAGGAGAATCTAATTACCCATGATAAGGTGAAGAGCAGGTTCATTATCTTCTAATGGTTCCTCAGCTACTTGTTCAAAGGGTTCATAATTCTGAGTGACGAAATTATTGCGATAATCGGGAGACATACACTCCTCTTAAATAAGAAAGAATGCAGGAATATATAATTAATATAAATTACTTATAATATAATGACTTAATCAGAATGAACCAATACTCTGTACATTATATTCGGTATACCTAGTTGAGTGCTTGTAAGAAGGTTGCTGTATTGATCGCCGGAATATTGCAACTCCATCTTAAATAAAAAAGGGGAAAAGTTTTATCTTTATCTATACCGCCGATAAATACAGATTTTAACTATATAACAAATATATACTATATATGAATTAGCAAAGATTCAGTTTATTAACTATATTACAAATATATACTATATATGAATTAGCAAAGATTCAGTTTTTAACTATATCACAAATATATACTGTACATGAGTTAGCAGAGATTCAGTTTATTAACTATATTACAAATATATACTGTACATGAATTATAATAAGAAAAGATAAATATAACTAACTAGACATTGCAGTGATTCAGTTTTTAACTATTACAAATATATACTATATATGAATTAGCAAAGATTCAGTTTATTAACTATATTACAAATATATACTATATATGAATTAGCAAAGATTCAGTTTTTAACTATATTACAAATATATACTGTACATGAATTAGCAGAGATTCAGTTTATTAGCTATATTACAAATATATACTGTACATGAATTATAATAAAAAAGATAAATATAACTAACTAGACATTGCAATGATTCAGTTTAAAACTATGTTACAAATATATACGTTACAGACAATGATAATATCAGGGAGCAAATAAATCAGTTAGCACTTTTTCAAAGAACAGCTATTCAGACTCGCAGAAAATGCCTTTAAGATTCTGTATGTGTCAAACTTGTAGGAGACTGGCCTGTATTTAAAGAGAAAGCGACACCCACAGCGGCACTGTTTGCCTCTTCAGTGATTTCAGCCAGGCAGTATCGGATTACACTAATGAGTTGCAGCTGTTGTGTTAAACTAAATAACTCATCTAGGACTGAAATATATTATCTAGGTCTGGAATATTTGGAATAAATACAGCATTTAATATGAAATTTTATACAGTTGAATTTCTGTAAGAAGTAGTCGGCTATTGTTCATTGAGACACAATCATTTTATCCAATCATGGATTCTAATTCCTATGAAATATTAGAAAAACAATATTTTACAGCTAGGGAGCCCGGATCATTCAGCGGAATCGACAAATTATTTAGAGCGACGAGAGACCGCGGAATAAAGAAATCTGACGTGATTGGTTGGCTGAATAAACAAGATACCTACACGCTACACAGGCCTGTTAGAAAACGTTTTTTGACAAATAAAATGTACGTCTCGGACATTGATGCGCAGTGGCAAGCGGAACTCGTAAGTTTAATTGACTATTCAAGGGAAAATGATAATGTCAAATACATCCTGACGGTGATTGATACTCTATCGAGATACACATGGTGCGTGGCCTTATCAAACAAGACCGGTGCGAGTGTGGCCAGATCGTTTGAATTAATATTTCAAAATGATAAGCGCATACCGAAAAAATTGCAGACGGATCGCGGCAAAGAATTTATAAATTCGTCACTCAAGCAGCTATGTAATATGCATAATATTCACCACTTTTTTACCAACAATGTTGTAAAAGCAGATATCGTAGAGCGCTTTAATCACACATTAAAAACTCGTATGTGGTGTTATCTCACGAAGCATAATACCTTTAGGTACATCGATGTTTTACTGGATTTGGTGCATAGCTACAACCATACTTATCACTCAACCATACGTTGTAGCCCGGCTGAAGTGAGTTCGCAAAACGCGATGCAGATCTGGCGCAATATTTACAGTTCTACTATTACTAATAAACCGATTAAACTGACTTTAAAGGTCGGAGACCATGTCAGAATATCGCGCTATAAAGGGACCTTCTGTAAGGGGTATGAAAAAACATACAGCGAAGAGATTTTTTTAATTACAGGCGTATCCAGTAAATTTCATAAACCTCTTTATAAAATTAGTGATTTAGCCGGCGACCCTGTAGAGGGGTCATTTTATAAGGAAGAACTGCAAAAAATACCTATGGATGAGAATCGTGTCTACAGAGTAGAAAAGATTTTGAGAAAAAACGTGTCGGGGGTGTGAGTCACTGATTCGTCAAATGGCTGGGGTACCCCGAAAAATTCAATAGATGGATTCCGGCCTCGGAGTTGAGAGATATATAGCCATGGAAGCGCGCTCGTTTTTCGTCACCCTACCCAGCAATTCCTCAATTAAAATCTACCCCGATAACACCATATCGAATTACAATACCAAGCTAGCGAGGGCCGTTCATCTTTCAGACGCTTATGAAGTGGCGTTAACGGAAATACAGTACCCCCATACATGGAACACGTTTGAGGCTTTTGAAGGGAACTTCTACGTGGCTAAACACGGCGAGCCGTTAGAACATTATCACATAAAATCAGGATTTTACTCGAACATTCATAAGCTGGTTGGCGCGGTCAATGCCCGAATAGAGGCGCTGAATTTATCCATGTCTGCCTACAGAATACGGTATGATGAGCTACGCCGAGAGGTGATCCTGCCCGACTCAGCCGCTATACCAGGGGTGGGGAACCTTGGCTCTCCAGCTGTTATAAAACTACAACTCCCAGCATGCCCTAGCAACTTGCAGCAGTTGAGGCATGCTGGGAATTGTAGTTCTCCCACAGCTGGAGGGCCAAGGTTCCTGACCCCTGCGCTATACAGTTTGCTCTGGGTACTAAGCTAAAATTTATTTTCGGCCTACAGACCGTCGATGACTCCCCCGTTGCTTTAATGCCCTGGAATCGACGCTTTTACCCCGAATCACAGGCTGGTTTTTATTCGCTTTTTGTATACACTGATATAATTCAGCATCAGCTTGTAGGCGACAGTTACGTTCAACTGTTACGGACCGTAGAAGTTAGCGGTGATGATAATGATATTGTCACGGTGCGCTACACGCGCCCCGATTACATACCGCTGTGCAAACAACACTTTGACTCCATAAACATTACAGTCATGTCGGACCAGGCTACGCCGGTTAAATTCAGATACGGAAAGTGTATAGTGCGATTACATTTCAGACCGCGACAGTATTGACACGATAAAATGGTGTCTCAAAGGGTGTATGGAGATCCCGCTGTTTATGCCCGCTACTATACTGCCCAGTCGGGGCACGGGCTAGAGGGATTCCGCGGGAGCGAGTACATGTATGGCTCTGGCCTGGCCAGATATTGAAAGGATTATTTCGCCGCGCCGTGCCGCTTTTCAGAAAAAGCTTAGAATTAGTAAAACTGCACATAAAGACGGCAGTCCGGAACATCGCGACGGACGCCGTCACAACCGCCTCAACGGCCCTTATGAAACGGATAAATACACAACCGCAGCAAGACGGATCTGGAATAATTTATGTCGCTAAAAAAGCACAAAAAAGAAAGAGGCGCGCTTGCCCCCCTTTACCACCGATGCTCATGAATAAAACTACCACCAAGAGACGACACCGCCAGAAACGAGTAAGACGCTCTGCGGACGACATCTTCTAGTCAGTTATCATGGCATTCCTGCATGACGCTTCTGTAGAGTGCACAAAATCTGAACTGGATATTTTTGACGTACCCCCGACACAAACAAGTATAGAGGAATCTCTATTTGTAGAAGTACAGCCGGTTGCAGCTCTGACAGACAATGGCCTGTTGGAATTTTTCATATCTGGGAGCGGCGATTATTATTATGATCTGAACAACACGCTGTTGTACATAAGCTGTCGCATCGTGAAGCAAGATAATACGGCTATTGCCGATGGTGCCCGGGTGGCTCTCATAAATTATCCTCTAGCCACCCTTTTTAACCAGGTCGATATTACTCTGGGAGACCGACTTATCTCACAATCGGACAATCTCTACAGTTTTAGAGCGTACATAGAGACCCTTTTAAATTACAGCTCGCAGACGCTGTCATCACAATTTACAGCTGGTTTGTTCTATAAAGACACTGCGGGCCATCATAATGACCGGAGCTTGGATGGCGCAAATGCAGGGTTTATCAAAAGAGCCAATGCAGCTTCTCGCTCAAAGCCCATCGACCTCTTGGGGACCATTTTTGGGGATATATTTAATCAACCAAAGTTAATATTGAATGGTCTTGACCTTAAGGTTAAGTTAACAAGAAATGAGAATGCTTTCTGCCTCATGTCCGCAGAAGCCGAGCCGCTGAAGGTGCAAATCACACATGCTGCTCTCTATGTGAAAAGAGTGCAGGTGTCTCCGGCTGTCCGAATTGGCCACAGCCAGGCCCTCCTATCCGCAACCGCCAAATACACTATTGACTGAACAGCCCTGAAAGTGTACAGCATTGCCGCAGGGACACGGATCACGAACCACGAGAATCTCTTCCTAGGCCAGATACCAAAAACTGTTATATTGGGGTTTGTAGATAATGAGGGGTTCAGCGGTTCATACGCGAAAAATTCGTTGTGCTTCCACCACTACCATGTCAACCATGCCGCTTTATATCTGGATGGCCAGCAGATACCTGCGAGACCTTATAATCCTAATTTTATTGATGGTTTAGCCATCAGAGAGTATATGGCGCTTGCCCATATATCTGGTAAGCAAAAGGCAGATTGTGCCATGGCGATAGATCGTGAAGAATTTATGGCTGGATTCACTCTATTTGCTTTTGATTTATAGCCTGATCAAGAGCCTGGAGGACATTTCTCGCTCATTAAAACAGGTAACCTACGTGCTGAAGTCCGCTTTGCGCTAGCGACACCCTACACGATAAATATGATTGTTTTTGCAGTCAACCACACCATTCTGGAAATTAATAATAGGAGAGAGATCTTGTACGATTTTAATTAAGTAACGATGGACAGTCTGCAGCTTACAACGATACTGAAGGCCGATAATTATACAGCCCGCATATTCGCCGGTGTGTTTCCGTGTGATTTGCTTCCGGAAGAAAGAGTGACTCAGAGACCCGCGGCATATATCGTGAATACAGACCCGGCGAATCAAGCTGGACGCCACTGGGTATTAATCGTACTCTGCGATGATAAGACGGGCATATTTTTTGATCGTTATGGCTTTAGCGCAGACAATATTATCTTCCCACGCGATTTTGTGACATTCCTGAACAAGAATTGTGACGCGTATTGTTATCAAGACGCCCAAATCCAAGATATGTATAGTCATGTATGCGGACATTACTGTGTATATGTATTGCATCGTTTAGCGCACGGATTACCATTCAAGATGCTTTTACAGCATTTCACTTCTGATGTGCAAAGAAATGATAGAATTGTATCAGATTTTGTGTCATCAACTTTTTCAAGTTTAACTCGTTCTGACTGTAGTTATCAATTTAATCAAAAATGTACTTGTCTTCGTTGATCTAAATGTCTGACCCGGGCAGCTAGCTAGTTAAAAGATATTCAGGGTGACATCTGCTAGCAATTAGCTCTGTTGTACTTTACTTCTCACAATAAAGATTTTAAACCGCTCTGTGTTTGCACATCTATCTGGGATCCCAGAAGGGAAGAAACATCCACGGGACACATCCGCACATCCGTGAGACCCAACACATCCCCGGTTCACATACAACAACCAGCTGCTTGTTGTATGTGAAGTGGAATTGCAGACAGTTTTGATGTGTTGATTGATGAGCCAGCGAGTTATATGTAAGCCAGTCACTGTTGGGAATTGCCATGGCATGTGAAACTTGTGTAAAATGATGTTTGTGAATGTATGTCATGCAGACACACATCTGCATGTGTTTATGTAAGAAATAGCTCCTGTCCCAGGTTTTCACATAACCGACTGAACTATTCTATAATACACATATAAATGAGAATACCACTATCAAATAATACTGCAGAAACACACGCTCATTCTCCCTATCATCGGATTATCAAATAAGAGTAAACTTAATACAGCATATAAATCTAATATAAAAACAATTACTGGGATAATAATCACTGTATTAACAATATTAAACTATATCAAAAGGGGAGAGCACAGGGAACAGCTGCTGAATGCAGCCAGGGAGGGGAGGGGTTACACACTCTTGATACACTTTGATAGGGGCGGGTCCACCTGTCAAATTGAGTTTGACGAAACCTCCCTATGCTCTACTGCTATAGGAAAAACAGATGCCTCATCGATGGGAAAAAATGACACAAGGACCAAAAATGAATAAAAATCCTACTGAGTGTTCTGATGAAAAACATGCAATTTTTAATGATGTTAAAACAGAATATCAGGCAATGTCCGTAGTGTATTACTCCAGCAAATAAGAGAGTCACATTTTACAACACATTGTCAGCATGGAATCTGATGTAGAGTCTGGATTTTTAGATCAATTCTCACAGATTTATTAGTTTAAATGAAGAAATAATCTCAAATCAAACGTGAAAAAAATATTTTATTTGTAAAATCTTGCATGGATTTTAAAGTGAAATATTTCCTTGCCTCATTCATATCTTAACAATTCGGTACAGATTTGATTTACTAATTTTCCAGAAGATTTTTTCAAATGTCCTGCAAAAAAAATCATTAAAAAATCTGCCAATTACCGACTGTGTGTGCACTTCATTAACCCATAACCAGATATATATATCTAGAATTAAATATCCAATCTCAACCATAATGAGCGACATTGTCTCCGTGGTGGAAACAAGCGATTGTGCATTTTGACCAGTGAACATTTATACTCGTTATAAAAACTGGTCCAGCATGCCCGATTTTCTCAGAAGATGATTAGTTCTAATGCTCGAAAAAAACAAATGACAATTCAGTTATTTCCATGTAATAATAATGTCAGTTGGGACAAGACTATCCTACATGATATGCTGTATCCAGTGTTTATAGCCATAGACTGACTCGAGACCTGAGCATGACAAATGTATATTTATATAAAAACATGGGACCAGTATCTCTTTTAATGAAAGCAGCATGTGGTCAGGAAGGTGAGATGTGACTGTTAGTGTTGAGCGATACGTCCGATACTTGAAAGTATCGGTATCGGATAGTATTGGCCGATACCCGAAAAGTATCGGATATCGCCGATGCCGATACCCGATACCAATACAAGTCAATGGGACACCAAGTATCGGAAGGTATCCTGTATGGTTCCCAGGGTCTGAAGGAGAGGAAACTCTCCTTCAGGCCCTGGGATCCATATTAATGTGTAAAATAAAGAATAAAAATAAAAAATATTGATATACTCACCTCTCCGACGCAGCCTGGACCTTACCGATGTAACCGGCAGCTTCCGTTCCTAAGAATGAGCGCTTGAAAGACCTTAGATGACGTCACGGCCTGAGATTGGTTGCGTGAGTGGTCGCGTGACCGCTCACGCGACCAATTACAGGCCGCGACGTCATCTAAGGTCTTTCAAGCGCTCATTCTTAGGAACGGAAGCTGCCGGTTACATCGGTAAGGTCCAGGCTGCGTCGGAGAGGTGAGTATATCAATATTTTTTATTTTACACATTAATATCGATCCCGATATCGATTCCCGATATCACAAAAGTATCGGATCTCGGTATCGGAATTCCGATACAGCAAATATCGGCCGATACCCGATACTTGCGGTATCGGAATGCTCAACACTAGTGACTGTAGGTGGCAGAATAATTTCAGAACTGAGAAAATTAGCATTTTAATAGCAACACAAACACTACTATGGTGGGCACCTCCCTGATACCATTGTGGCCCAGCCAGCTCCTTCAACAGTTTAATAAAGAACAATTAGGTCTACATGAATGTCCAACTTCTGGGAGACATCTTAAGTACCGTCACACTCAGCGACGCTGCAGCGATAGACAACGAGCCGATCGCTGCAGCGTCGCTGTTTAGGTCGCTGTAGAGACGTCAAACACAGCAGCTCTACAACGATGCAGGAGCGATCCTGTGACGTAACGGTGACTCATTTATCGTTCTCACAGGTCGTTAGCTCCATGTAAAACATTGCTGACATCGTTGCTTTTGCTGTCAAACATGACGATACACGCCGACCTGACGACCAAATAAAGTTCTGGACTTCTAGCTTCGAACAGCGATATCACAGCGGGATCCAGATCGCTGCTGCATGTCAAACACAACGAGATCGCTATCCAGGATGCTGCAACGTCACGGATCGTTGCCGTTCTCGTTGTAAAGTTGCTGAGTGTGAAGGTACCTTTAATCTGTAATTCAATGGAAGTTCTTGACATCCAATTGGCCAATGAGGAGGATGGACAGAAATTTCAGGTTAGAACTTCCCTATAAAAGTTAGAAGTTCATGTGTCTTGTTGAATTATTCCGGAGAACATCTTTGTGGAGACAGAACCTTTCAGACCGAACCAGAAGAAAGCAACATCACTCAACTTTTTTGGATCAGAACCCAGCTCATCATCAACATCACCAAAATCTCAACCCAGGTAAGAATACTCTTCAATATTATATCTATTGGTGTTATTTATTGTGTTCGGGGTCTTCTTGCCATATGACCATTAAACAATCATTCCCTTTTCTAGAAAATTTAAACGTGACAAATTAGAATATTGATATGTTTTAATGAAAAATATAGAAACTATCTCTAGATACAAACACTTTTGTATTACTGTAGAACTGTTTAAAATTATCCTAATTTTGACTCTGATTACAATGTCTTGATATAAAGACTGATGACAACCAATATGCCCACAAAGATACCTTTTACAAGTGTTGTCAACCATCCTTTCCTGAATGAGAACATCTTTGTTAATTATTGGTTTCTAAATTATGATGGAGCCCAATTATGATAAATGCCCACAGAAACCAGGAATATGTTCATTGCATGAGGTTTTAATAATCATATTCCTTATATTTTCCTACAGATTCATACAGTTTGTTTAGCAAAAAGTATTGACTTCCAAGCACCAATGGCCACCTTCCATATCTTGGAGATTCCGAATATTTCTGAATGCTTCAACGTCATCAAGGAGCTGGGCCAAGGATCCTACGAAAAAGTTGTACTGGCACAGGAGAGATCAACAGGTATGTGAACAAGGCAAAAGCAAAGATGGTCATTTACCTAAATTGTATTAAAAAAAAGTGGTAAATTATATATCAAAATGTGATATTGATTTCTAACTGGCCATAGAGATTTATCTGTAGGTCATTGGAAAATCTAGTTTATTCTAGTATCATAAGCTAAAATTTACCTGTACATATAGAACAAAAATCATATAACCCTCCCAAATTTGGTGGGTATTGATGAGTATGGTATGTGTATGGGGGACAACTAAATATTAATGCCAGACAACATGTTGGGTTATAGAAACATTGTATGAAAATGAAGGTTGGAAAAAATAGGTGCTGACCAAATAAGCATTTAGTCAATAGCTGTTGATCTTGAGATTTAAAACATTCAGCTGGCTCTGCCACTGATATACGTACAAATGTCCATTTGTGTGGGCAACCTCACTCTTAATTCATAAAAATGGCATCAAAAATAAATATAGGCTGCCCTATTGATTTACTGACAGGAGATATCAGATGGCAAAAAGATAAAGCTGTTAAAGTTCAGTCTCCCAATAGCTTTTTTCTCATTAGAGATAAGTGGCTACCAAACATCTAACATAAGTTTCAATGTTGTATATACGTAAGCCCGTAAAATAAATACATTTAGGATTAAACTTTTATAAATCAAAAATGCCTCCAATTTAGCAAAGTCAGACTGCTTCAGACATGAGATTGAGGATTAGAAATTGATGTCCCCCAAAAATATCCCATTGCCTGTGATGATGATTATGTGCTCGAATGTAATATTTCTATGTGAGATCTGGGAGGTTATTATAAACAGATTTTTGTTTGTTCTTTCTTTAGGAAAAGCAGTGGCTGCAAAATTAGTGAGGAAGGACAGAACTCTACTGAAATCCTTTCTGACAGAGATTTGTTTTTCAATCACTTTATCTGAGCACCCTCAAATTATCACTACATATCCAGTCTTTATTAGCGCAATTGACCACTATGTATTGAGTCAAGAGTTGGCAACAGCAGGCACCTTGCATGATATCATCTGAAGTGAGGTAAGTAAAGGCAGCTCCAAAAGATTTCCTACAATCTAACAATGCTTAATTTATGAAACACCAAAGACTAATAATAAACATCAACAGTCGGGAGAATCTAAATACCCATGAAAATTAGCTAAATAATGTGTTATTTGGGAATACATCAAACTTTTCCATAGGTGGAATAGAGGTCCATAATGTACTTTTTGATGTCACATGGCCACCACAGCAACAGCTTTATCCACTATTGAATCCACTGTCTCAACAACAGCAACGTCTTCAATGTTTGGTATTTTCGATTTGGATAAGGCACTCCAAAAATAAATCAAAATATCATTATTGTTATATTTTTTTGCAGATTGGAATTCCTGAGGCTGCTGTGAAGAGGTGTGCAAGACAGATCTCTTCAGCTCTAGACTTTATGCATAGTAGAGGGTTGGAACACAGAGACCGGAAGCCGGACAATGTGCTGCTCATGGACGAAGACTGTAATCAAATCAAGCTGAGTGACTTTGGTTTGACCCAACCTGCAGGATACTATGTGTCGTCCATGTCACATATTGTCCCGTACATGTCTCCAGAGTTGTGTGACTTGAAAGACGGAGAATACTTAAAGGGAACCTGTCACCTAAATTTGGCGGGACCGGTTTTGGGTCATATGGACGGGGTTTTCGGGTGTTTGATTCACTCTTTCCTTACCCGCTGGCTGCATGCTGGCCGCAATATTGGATTGAAGTTCATTCTCTGTCCTCCGGAATACACGCCTGCGCAAGGCAATATTGCCTAGCGCTGGCGTGTACTCCAGAGGACAGAAAATGAACTTCAATCCATTATTGCGGCCAGCATGCAGCCATGTCAGAACTCTGAACAGTTTTTACCTTTTGTGCATTACTGCCCTTTTCCAACATGGCGTCTTTGGTCTCATGTGCACTTGTCTTCCTGCTATAAAACTCCACCCCAGCCTTCAGTCTGTGCTAGATTATTCTGCTTTGCATCCAGCTCCTGATTACTCCCTGGCCTTGCACCTGCACCTGCTCCTGTGAACCTGTGTTGGAGATCCTGCTACTCTGCTCTGAGTTCCTGCTGCATACACCAGTGTTCAGTAATCCTCCTTCATCTGCTGCTCGTGTTACTTCCATCTGCATTTGCTGGACATGTAAGCTGTTTGCTGCTCTGCAAAACCTGAGACTGTTAACCAGGCCTCCCTGGTTGAGCTAAGATATGATTTGAACTGCCTTATAGCATATCTATCTGTGTCTGGACTAAGTCAAGGATCTATTCGTGTCAAGTTTCCTCAAGAATAACTGTGCTTCATAGACTTTCTGTTTGTTTGCATCTACCTCTGAAGTTTCCTATTGACTGCTAAGCTGAGTTTATTATTTGCACCAAGTGTTGTGGACTTGAGTTTCTCTCTGCACCTGCTTGAATCACCGTGTGATAATATAAACTTTAACACTTATAAAACTGTGTCCTGTTAGCTTGTTCCACGCAAAGAGTCTCCTGAATTGTCCCCTATAATTATTACAAGCCAGCGGGTAAGGAAAGGGTGAATCAAACACCTGAAAACCCCGCCCATATGACCCAAAACCGGTCTCGCCAAATTCAGGTGACAGGTTCCCTTTAATCTTGAGCCCTACAATTGTTACCTGGGCTTTTGGTGTTGTTCTCTTTGTTGCCCTAACTGGATATTTCCCCTGGTTGGAAGCAACGGAATTTGACTCCATGTACCAAGTCTACATCGACTGGAGACAAAGTGCAGACTGCACTCCCCCAACTGCTTGTTGGAAGATGTTGTCCAGAGAAGCCATATGTATGTTAAAAAATCTCCTCTCTCAATGTCCCTCATCTCGGCAGTCAGTTCTTTCCATCTTCAATTACTTAAAGACCTTTACTTCCAGGAAAAATTAGAGTATGGCAGTTGAGGAAGAGATGATTAGTTCTCCAAGAAATTTGGAAAAACCTCCCTTCTGAGTTCCTTAAAAAAAACTGTGTGCAAGTACAAGGAAATAGAACTGATGAATGCAAAGAGTGGTCACCAAATATTCATGTAATTTAGATTTGTTTTGTTCAATAATTTGTATTCTATTGATAAAAATAAAAGATTAAAACTTCTATTTTTGGCAGCTTCTTACTTTGCAACTGCCTTAAACTTTTCTACAATACTGTATATCTAACCCTTTTTAATATAACTTGTTCTTTATGCCATGGATTTTCCTTTTCCACATTATTTGCATTATTGATTAATCATTCCACATCCTTTAACAGAGAAGTTGTTGTTGTTGAGGAATTGTGTTTAAAATATCTGTGTCTTTATCTAGAACACAATTTTTAACCCTGTGCTGAAAACATTATTAGGTTAAATTTATGGTCTCTGGTAAAAAAGAGGTTAGTATAAAAGTGCAAGTGTAGAAAAAATAAAACTTCATGTTGAATAGAATTATATCAATCATGATCTGACTTCTCCCCCTCATCCTTTACATTATTTCTTATTAGCTGAAAAGGCCCCAAGAAAATTCTTCAATATCTTGCATGGATTATTTATAGAGTTAGAATTTAATCTTCATTTTCAGCTGTCTTCCCCTTCATTCTTACAGTGCCCAATGGATTTGTGTGTGATGGTGGCACTGGATAAGTTTGAGACATTACCCATCTTAACATGCTGGATGCTTCAGTTGCAGAGCTGTAAATTAACCAGAGTCAGAATTGCACAAGATACCAAATAGTGGAGGTTAGAACTTTTTTACAGCAAAGTGGACAATGTTTGACTGGAAGATGTATTGAATCTTGCATACAATAAGGTAAATTTGATGAAAATGAGGGGAGTTAAAATTTTCTCCTACTTGATGCCAGAGATAATTCTTCTTTCATCAGGTTAAACATCCGGTGTCAGTAGATGTGATATTTTTTTCCCTCTGGCTAAGTTGTGATATCCTGACAATACTGAAATTACTGACTATGATGATGAGAATGGCCGATCCTCAAGGATTTATTTAAATTTTTATAGCAGAAAGCTAACAAGGAACCTTCTGTGGCCATCAAACAAATGGGAGAACATTGGTTCCTTGGGGGCTATAAATAGTTTTAAATATGTAAGTTGCTCCCGAAATTGATTATTTGCCTGACACAGCACAGCTCCCATTATTACATAATATAACCCCAATTCCAAAACAATTGTGATGCTGAATAAAATATATGAAAATTTACAGATCATTGCATCATTGTTTTCTATATATTTACTTTGCAACATAATATAGGACATATATCAGAATGTGAACGTTAGACTTGTTTTCATCTCATTTGAAAAAATTAACTCATTTTTGAGATGTCACTGCCATCATTTTCTAAAAGTTGTGCCTGGGTCATGTCCACCATTGTGCAACATCCCCTCTACCTTTTTCACCAGTCTGTAAACATCTGAGAACTGAGGGGACAACTGCTGCCATTTTAGGAAAGGATTATCCCATTCTTCAGCAATGTAGGAGGTTTCTTACTGCTCCATTGTCCCAGGTCTTCTTTGCTGAATTTTTCATTTCATAATTTTGTAAATTTAATAATTCTAAGGTTTCCAATTAATTTTATTCTTGTGTACTTTACACATTGTCCCAACTCTTTGGAATTGGTTGTTGCAGATCATTTACTTTATGAGCATAAAATTTGTCCAGAGTAATAAAGACACAAGTTTTCCCCAGTCTTTAGTGTGGTGAGAAGGAGACAGACAACGCTTGTGTTACAGAGCTGTCCACGGGTCCAGAGTTATTGGGATCAAATTGTTGGGCAAGAAAATACTGTACATATACTGTAATATAAGAGTGGGACAGAAGTAAAGTTACTATTATATGCAAGAAAATTATGCCACAAATGGTTTAAACAAAATCTTTGATATGAGTTTATGCCATGGTTGGAAAGGGGTTTCCGCAAAATTACTTAAACTTACGTCATGGTGATCATCCAGGCGCAGGAGCTATACCCACAAGGTCAAAGCCGAGAGGAAGCTCAGCTTACATTAAAGCCAAGCCCCGACTGTGGTCACATCTAGTACTATGTACCCCCCAGGACATTTATCCCCCTTAATACTGTGATAAATAGTAATCGCAGCTAACCCAGGGTGACATGGAAAGCGTCTGAACATTGATGTTGTCATGATGTCCTCCAGGTCTGCCAGCGATGGTGTCCTGCTTTGTCCACACCAGCAGCATGGTGTAAGAAGCTTCTGTCAGTTCAGCACTGACAGGTATAATGCATTGCAATGCTGGTGCTGCATAACTGCGATTAAAGTGATAACACTGGTCAACAGCATTTTTGGTGCCAAAGATATTTCATCGAATTTAGGGTATTTTTGGGGTGCTGATTCTGAATATGTCATCAGTTTTGCCAGATTGGCTCAAGTTTTTGAGATTTTTGGTATCTTATTTATAGCACTTGTTGGTAAATGCGACGCATCATCTCATTAATTTCTTTGGATTAGTACTTGAACTGAGCAGTTCTCAATATAGTTTTGTGTTAATTAGTGTTCTAAAAGTTTGTTCATAGCTTGATTTTTGCACTAACTTTATGTTGTTGTCTGTTTTCCAGTGAAAAGCATGAACTCATCAAGAAGAAGTTGTCTTAACGATCCAGACTCATTCTGTTACATTTGTGGTGAATACACACTGCCAAAACATAGAAGAAACATAACAGACTTCGTAAAAAAAGTGTATTTTGCCTATTTTGGGGTTATGCTTGGGGACCAAGACAAGTTTTGGGCACCACACATAGTGTGCAAAGCATGTATCGAATTATTACGAAAATGGAGCAAAGGACAAAGAAAAAGCTTCAAATTTGGTGTTCCAATTGTGTGGAGAGAGCCAAAAAATCATCATGATGACTGTTATTTATGGTAAACACAGGTACAGGCACATCTTCACAATGAGGGACAGGCCTTCTTGCAGATTCCATGTTACTCCCATTTTCATTTCTTATGCTTATTGAATCCTTGCACTTGCACTGCACAGAAATAACAGTCATCATGATGATTTTTTGGCTCTCTCCACACCATTGGAACACCAAATTTGAAGCTTTTTCTTTGTCCTTTGCTCCATTTTCGTAATAATTCAATACATGCTTTGCACACTATGTGTGGTGCCCAAAACTTGTCTTGGTCCCCAAGCATAACCCCAAAATAGGCAAAATACACTTTTTTTACGAAGTCTGTTATGTTTCTTCTATGTTTTGGCAGTGTGTATTCACCACAAATGTAACAGAATGAGTCTGGATCGTTAAGACAACTTCTTCTTGATGAGTTCATGCTTTTCACTGGAAAACAGACAACAACATAAAGTTAGTGCAAAAATCAAGCTATGAACAAACTTTTAGAACACTAATTAACACAAAACTATATTGAGAACTGCTCAGTTCAAGTACTAATCCAAAGAAATTAATGAGATGATGCGTCGCATTTACCAACAAGTGCTATAAATAAGATACCAAAAATCTCAAAAACTTGAGCCAATCTGGCAAAACTGATAGCATATTCAGAATCAGCACCCCAAAAATACCCCAAATTCATTAAAATATTTTGGACACCAGAAAAAAATTTTTTTTTTGTTGACCTGTGTAATAGTTAAAAACCCATAAAGGGAAGAAAAAAAAATTAGAAGTTAAAAATATATATTTAAAGCTTGAACATACTACCCAAGCCCATTTTTCTCAACTGATAAACAGGCAACACTCCACAACATAAAGAACCATATACATTATGCAACAAATTAATCTGCAAATAGATCAAGAGTGTAATACACAAATTAGATAAAATACCAAAATGTTTTATTTAAAAATAAATTAAAATTTATTTATGCCTCAAGCCATATAAACACATGGGGAGAGCAGCAGCAGTGATAGGACAAAAAATATGTTGGTATAAATATCTAATTTTGTAATATGTACAAATCTCCACCTTATGTGATCAGTTTTCACAGACACAAGTAGTCAGTGACTTGTATTCTGATTAACATTTTAGGGATAAATCCCTTATATCTTCAGAGATCTAAACACTATAATCTCTCACTAGTCAATGTTACCATGATAAGTCCCCATGTCCTCTAAAAAGCAGCTTATATATCAAAATATGAAAATGATTGCACTCAATTGTGTTAAAGCATGTCAATGTGAGCATTTTAGGGATAAATCCCTCATATCTTCAGAGATCTAAACACTATACGCTCTGACAAGTCAATGTTACAAGGGTAAGTCATCATATCCTCTAAAAAGCAACTTATATATCAAAATATGAAAATGATTGCACTCAATTGTGTTAAAGCAGGTCAATATGAAATATATGAAGTGGGAATAGTTAAATGGCTTTTGAAATTTAGGAAAAATACACGAGATTTTTAGCGCAAAATTTGGACAAATACACTGTGCTCCAAATTATTATGCAAATTGGATTTAAGTATCAAAGATTTAAATGTTTTGTTTTTCTAATAAACTTGTGGATGGTATTGTGTCTCAGGGGTCAATGGATCACTGAAATCAATCTTAAACACGTAATAATTAGTTTTCCTGGAAATTCTAATTAAAGGAAAATTACTTAAAAATGATGTTCCACATCAAGCAGGCCACAGATTTCAAGCAATATGGGAAATAAAAAGGATCTATCTGCCACTGAAAAGTGTTAAATAGTGCAATGCCCTTGACAAGATATGAAAAAAATAGATATTTCACCTAAAAGTAAGAGTGATCAACATAGTGTGAAGAGATTTGTGACTGAAACACAGTACAGACAGAGTTCATGCAGATAAAGGCATAATGAGGAAGGCTTCTACCAGACAAATTCATTAGAGAATAAGAGAGCAGCTGCCACAGTACCATTACAAAGCAGCAAACAGTTATTTGAAGCTGCTGGTGCCACTGGTTTCCTTTGAACCTCAAGGTGTAGGATCCTTCAAAGGCTTGCTGTGGTGCAATAAACCTACTATTTGGCCACCCCTAAACAGTGTTCACAAGCAGAAACGGTTGCAGTGGGCCCAGACATACATGAAGACTAATTTTCAAACAGTCTTGTTTACTGATGAGTGTCGAGCAACCCTGGATGGTCCAGACGGATGGAGTAGTGGAAGGTGGGTGGATGGCCACCATGTCCCAACAAGGCTGCGACGTCAGCAAGGAGGTGGAGGAGTCATGTTTTGGGCCAGGCTCATGGAGTGGCCACCATCTTCCCCTGATCTCAAACCTAGAGAGAACCCTTGGCGTATCATCAAGCAAAAGTTCTATGAGGGTGGGAGCAGTTCACATCAAAACCGAAGCTCTGGGAGGCTTTTCTGACCTCATGCAAAGAAAACCAAACAAAAAACCTTCACAATAAAGCCAAATATATATATATATATATATATATATATATATATATATATATATCTTTATTGAAAAATTACAATAAAATCAGGAAAATACCACAGGCACAAGAGAACCAAACTGTGGGGCACCCACGGCAGTGACCTTAACAACAGACAGAGTATACAGCAATTGGCAAGATGTAAATAATTAACGGATTCATAATGTTCACCGCCGTACGCCAGCAAGGGCACATATGAAACAACTAATCAATAAAGTGATATATATCATAAATAATTAAAAATAGATTAGTGTCTTAACACTGTGTCCACACTGGCATCGGGCAGGCGAAAGAACAATCATAAACAGTAATCATAATGACAGACAAGTACACAGATCTGAATAAAAGTCAAGTCATAGTTACCAGAGAAGGAAGCACCAGGGGGACCCACCACACCCAAACATTATGAATCTATTAATTATTTACATCTTGCCTATTGTATACTCTGTCCGTTGTTAAGGTTACGATTAATCCCCAATCCCCACAGTTTTAAGCGTGCCCTAAAAACGCATTTGTTCAGACTGGCCTACCGCCTTAACCTAAGTATCCCTGTGTGGCCTATTAAAAAAAAATAAATTAATTAAAAAAAAAAAAACATTATCAGGTTCCTCGCATCATGTTCTCATACACTTTATGCAGTTAATAGCCCTCTGTGTCTGTACTGCTACATACTTAGGCAGTTAACTGGTTCATGCAGCTTTACATGAACACCCGAGCCTTACACTATGGCTGGTCCAAATAACTAAAGCAATTGTTACCATCCACCTCTCGTGTCTCCCCTTTTCCTCATAGTTTGTAAGCTTGCGAGCAGGGCCCTCATTCCTCCTGGTATCTATTTTGAACTGTGATTTCTGTTATGCTGTAATGTCTATTGTCTGTACAAGTCCCCTCTATAAGTTGTAAAGCGCTGCGGAATATGTTGGCGCTATATAAATAAAAATTATTATTATTATTATTATTATTATAAGGTCGCTGCCTGTGACACTTATTTTCCTGATTTTATTGTAATTTTTCAATAAAGATATATATATTTAAGTACATTTGGCTTTTATGTGAAGGTTGTCTGTTTGGTTTTCATTGGTTGTTCCATTCATGGCACTATATGGGATATAATTTGGTGTGTCTCATGCAAAGAAATACAAGCAGAAAATCTCCAAAAACTCACAAGTTCAATGGATGCAAGAATTGTGAAGGTGATATCAAAGAAGGGTTCTATGTTAACATGTAACTTGGCCTGTTAGGATGTTTTGGAGTTAAATAGCTTTTTTGTTCAGTGAATGTGACCTAATGCTTCAAATTCCACAAATGAGCATTTTCAGTTCTTTAAAACATATCAAATGTTTAGAAATTCTACTGTGCCTAATAATTTGGAACAGTGCATTTTGAGTTTTTGCTCATTTTGGAGATTATACTGTTATCATTGGGAGGTTTCTTCAATAAAATTCCATGTATACTCTAATGGGTGATGACGTATTAAACTGACTGTCATTTGCACCAACCATTTAGGAAAATACGAGAAAAATATAATTTGTATAATATTTTGGAACATGGTGTAGTGTGAGCCCATCAACCATCATCAATGTAATCTTACGAACTTGATGAGTCGCTGACATAACTGCCCAGTGTGAACACATACCTATGGCTGATTTCTGACTATGTAATATATATACATGAATATGTGTGTGTCACTGACATCTTTATATGTACCTATTATATGTGTATTTACTGTATGTAATGTATTCTATCCTGTTGGCTCTTGTGCGTGGCAGATGAATTGCCGGCTTTTCATCTATCGTGTGGAATGAGTCAGAAAGGCATGCAGGCATCTTCTCCATGCTGTTCCCATTTAGTTTTAGAATTTTTCCATCCATTTTAGCTTTTTTTTCATGTCCCCAGACCAGTTTGTTGGGTCCAGCAAAAAAGTATTTGGCTTTCCCATTGACCTGCATTGGATCCATTATTCTGTACGAATACGCGGCTATCAGTGAATTATTTGGAAAATGGGCACAAATAGTTTCTATTCGCTCATCACTAATAGGTACCAAACCATTTTGGGGAATACAATTTACTGGGCACTACAATGACAAATTTGCAATTTTCACTTAGCAAAATCCATTGCTGCTCGTTTCTGGAAAACATCCATGGAGTGAAAAATCACTACAACTGTAGAAAAATTAACATCATCACTACTCCTGTACATACATTTCCAGAGGGTACAGTTTCTAAAATTGGGGTCACTTGAGATGGAATTCTACTTTTCTGGCACTTGGAGGATCTGTATAGAGTCCACAAGTATTCTGCAATAATTTGTTCCCCAAGGGTCAAATAATGCTTTTTCTCATCAAAGTTTTTGGAAGTTTTGTTGGAAAATGAGAAATTGCTGACAAGCTTTTAACCCTTCTAACCTACAAAAAAAGATTTTAAAAAAAGCTGATATGAAGTAGACATTGGGCAATTGTTAATTATTAACTATCTGGTTTAAGGGCATAACAATTACAAGTTTGAAAATTTCATTTTTTTTGTCAGAACTCTGTTAGTGGAAATTTTGTCTTTTTATTTACTCATAAAAGTATCAAAGTACAATGTGTTACAATAAAAAAAATCAGAACCACTGAACCGTTCCACAGTTACTACCACATAAGGTGACAGTGGTCAGAATTGTAAAATATAACCTGGTCAGGAAGGTGAAAACTGGATCAGATGAAGGGGTTAAAGAACAAACTATAATAATAATGGGATAAAAGGTTTTATCTGCAGATTGTAAGATATAAAGGATCTCTATTTTATCCATCTCATATCTCTATGTATATTTATCATATCTACAAATCCAAAAGAAAAAAAATGAAACTTGTCTCCAATGTTTATAAATGTAAAAGTCCTTTATTAGTATGTCAATTTAAAGAAATATACATATTAATGCCAATTAAAACAAATTGCTATAGAGGAAAATATAATTTACAATAAAATACCTTTTATACCTTTTAATACCTTTTAAATACCTGAAGGACTCTGATTCAAAACACAACATTGCTAACTGTAAATATGTAAGATGGAAAGGTATATGCACAAGATAAGATGGAATTATAATGCATGATAATGAAATAAACAGTGTATATAAAAACAGAAAATAGAAACAAGGTGCCTGCAGATGGGACTGAAGTAATGCTCCAAGGTGTGACTGTGTCAGAGTCTCACAAATGGAGAAGGAAGTCAATTCCACCGAGGGTTATGTGTGCTTGTTTGATTTTGCACCTTTGTCTGGTCACTTGGTTGGTTTGATACATTATTAAATAATGCAGGAGGGTTGTTAACATATAAAGGTCATCAATGAAACTACCAAACATACCCTTGGTTTGAAAGGCTTCCTCACAAGTTCCTTAAACTCTCCTGTGTAATTTCTCATTATTACAAAACTTAGTTTTTGGAAATCTGTGATTTGATTGGGTTGGTACTGACATTAGAGAATTTCATGTCAATAGCAAAATTGGAATGACGTAGTTATGCATGATGCAGACATGGGGAGTTCTCATGACAGGAGAATATTATAGGCAAGAAGCAATGAGAATTCTCAGACCGTTCCACAAAAAAACCTTTGCTTAATGATCTCAATATTAAATACAAATTTCAGTCTTTTCTGAGAAACAAGTGAATTTGGGCATTTTGTTCAATAAGAAAAACCGGACAATTGTTGCCGGAGTTCCCACTTAGACCCTACAGGTACTATTCACCCAAAATCCACAAATCTATGTCTGTACCACATGTCGTCAGTTATCTCAGGGGTGGAATCCCTAACTGAGCCTTTATCCAAATACATGGACTGGATTTTACCAACCCTCCTTCAAGATGTCCCTTCCTATATAAAAGATACAGGAGAGTTCCTAAGGGCCACACAGGAATTTGTGTGGCAAGAGGACTTTTCACTGGAATCAGAGGACCTGTAGAGTCTGTATACCAGAATTCCACACTGCCTCAGTAATCAGGCGGTGCTGAATATTCATTCACATACAAAAACCGGGATTGTATTAATTTCTTATTCGATTGTTTTGATTTCATTTGGTCACATAACGCATTTAAATTCCTTGACAAATGTACCTTCAATGCACAGGAACAGCAATGGGTACGTGGACAGCTCGTGTTCGGGAAAATTTGTTTGGCTGTTTTTGAAGAAAAATGTTTTCTCTCCACATTATCACTATCTCAAATTTATAAAACTCTTCAATCGCTATGTGGACGACATTTTTGTCATGTGGGGAGGTGGTGAAAAGGAGTTTCATGATTATGTTATGCATCTGAATGCGGTGAATGATATGAAAGTCATTTACATCAGTTTTTGGAGCTTAGAACTGAGCTTTTCAGATGTTAAGATTTCTGTTAAAAATGGAAAATTGGTAACCGAGGCCTTCAGAAAACCTATATCCACAAACTCACTCGGTCTCACACTAACATTTCCACACCGATACAGTCAATTCAAAATGAATAACTGACAGTCAGTTTGAGAAATAACAAGATGGTGATTTAAGAAATAGATTTCTGTCAAGGAGATACCCAGATTTCATCCCAAATGAGGAGCTGTATAGAGACCGCAAATTAAAATAAACTGATTTACTGATATACACCGATGGTCAAAAAAGGAAAAACATGAAAGATTTACCTTTAATTTTAAATTCGGCTTGTGATTGGTCACGTGAGTGGTCACATGACCGCCACGCAACCAATCACAAGCCGCGACATCATCTAAGGTCTTTCAAGCACTCATTCTTAGGAACGGAAGCTGCCGGTTACATCGGTAAGGTCCAGGCTGCGTCGAAGAGGTGAGTATATCAATATTTTTTATTTTTATTCTTTATTTTACACATTAATATCGATTCCGATACCGATTCCCGATATCACAAAAGTATCGGATCTCGGTATCGGAATTCCGATACCGCAAATGTCGGCCGATACCCGATACTTGCGGTATCGGAATGCTCAACACGAATAGTGATAGATTGTAGATCTCCAACATTGTGGGTAACCACAGATACATTTCCTGCAATTTTTGTAGTTTTCACTTGAACATGAATCCCATTAAATTAGGTGGTATTACACACTGTGTGAAAGAATTTACACCCTGTAAAACGCAGTATGCCATGAATATTATTTTCTGTCCCTGTGGAAGATATTACAAAGGAAAAACCATTAGAATGTTGTATGTACAATTTAGATAGAATTTTAACTCTATCCCTTCTTGCAAAGGCTCCACCAGACTTATTGAATATATCAATTGAATATATCCGTGAGACACTATTCTAAACCGGAGGTTGTATGTTTTGTTGGTCTCAAGAGGGCTCATCAACCTGTGCAAGGAGGTAATCTCAAAAAATTATTATTAGAGAAACTAAATGGATAATTTGATCACATGCACAAGGTAATTTAGATTTTAATGATTAATTAAACATGGCAAAACGTTTCAACCTTGTTTATAAATGTGATAATTTGCTCATTGTCATGTTATTTGTGTTACTATGATGTGGGAGTAGCGATGTGTATTCCTATAAGAATTACAGCTCCCCACTGCAAACCATACCTGGACCCGTTTAGATGTCCGTCGTCCACACGGTGAACCTCTTCCCTCACAGCCATGCAGTAATTCCCACTTAATAAAGAAGATTTTCATCAGACATGGAGTGCCACCCGTAATCTCTGTATTTGTATTCCTTTAAGTAAAAATTCTCTATGTTACTTCTCTTTTATCTGTGTATCTTTTTATCATATCTATAAATTCAATAGAAAGACTTTTCTCAGATGATTATAAATGTGTAAGTCCTTTATTAGTACATCAATTTAATTAGATTTACGTCTTAATGCCATTTACAATAGAATAGCTTTCTGTAGTAACTAGATTTAACAAATTTTGGTTGACAATGGTGCTAGTATATGTAGGGGAAAAAGAACCTGCTGCAAATTTTAACACAACACCACCTGGTTGTCCAAATCTTGATAGAAATGAGAAAATACCATATATCTGCTTTAAGTGTATACCCCTATGAATGGATAAAACATACCCGCAATAGTTCACAAAATTAGGAACATAATCACACTTTTACGTTCCTAATTTTGTGAGCTACAGCGGGTACGTATACACTTAGCGCAGATATATGGTATTTTCTAGTAAATTTTACAGCAAAATACCATTCATATATACCTGAAAAACGGATTCAAAACACATTACTAGCTGTAAGATGGAAAGGTATATACACAAGATAAAATGGAATTAAATTAGATTACAGTGTTATAATTAGTGTTGAGCAATACCTTCCGATATGCAAAGGTATCGGTATCGGATTGGATCGGCCGATATCCAAAAAGTATCGGATATCGCCGATACCCGATACCAATGCATATCAATGGGACACAAAATATCGGAATGGTTCCCAGGGTCTGAAGGAGAGGAAACTCTCCTTCAGGCCCTGGGATCCATATTCATGTATAAAATAAAGAAAAAAAATTAAAAATATTGATATACTCACCCCTCCGGCGGCCCCTGCTCTTAGCGGTGCCTCATGTGACCTGTCACGCGACCAATCACAAGCCGCGACGTCATCGCAGGTCCTTCACTCGCTCATTCTTAGGAACGGAGGCTGCCGGTTGCAGCGGTTACAACCAGGGCGCGTCAGAGGGTGAGTATATCCCTATTTTTTATTTTTATTCTTTATTTTACACATGAATATGGATCCCAGGGCCTGAAGGAGAGTTTCCTCTCCTCCAGACCCTGGGAACCATACACTGGGAATTTCCGATTCCGATTTCCGATATCACAAAAATATCGGAACTCGGTATCGGAATTCCGATACCGCAAATATCGGCCAATACCCGATACTTGTGGTACCGGAATGCTCAACACTAGTTATAATGCATAAGATAATGAGCTAAACAGTTTATATAGAAACAGAAAATGGAAACAATGTGCCTGCAGATAGGAGTGAAGTAATGCTCCAAGGTGTGACTGTATAAGTCTCACAAAGGGAGAACAAAGTCAATGCAACCAAGTAAAAACTCCTGGGTACAAAGAACAAATAAGAATCACAAATGATAATCCTTAGCAGTTTTGCTACATCAGTAAACAATGCAGGAGGATAGTTAACATATGAACATATACATACATAAGTTAACACATGAATGTGACCCATGGAACTCCCTAACAAACCATTGTTTTGCATGGCCTCCTCAGAAGGGGTTACACATCCCTTGCCCACCCTGTGTGTATTAGATGGGTTGTTATCAATATCTGATGGGAATTTCATGTCAATAGCACCTTGGGAAGTAAATATATTTCTAAACGTGGTGATGAGTTCAATACTTATTTCACCCACTGTACCTATTTATTCATCCATTTATTTACCTATTTGCAAAAAGACTAAATAAGGCAGCAATTAAAAAAAATCCAAAGAATAGTTTATTCCTTTCAAAATGTGAGATATATTAAGGTTTCAACTATTCTACGTCATTTTCAAAACCCGTGATTTACATTATGACACAAATTATGTCTCACTGTTTCAATTGCAATGTTAAGAATAGTATTTATATAACACATATATTATAAGTGTGTTTATCTAGATAGAAGAAAGTTCTAGCAGATGAGATAGATGAGAGATAAAATACAGATAATTTCTTCCTACAATATGCAGCTGAAACATCCTATTAGTAATTTTATGTTCCTGTATGTTGATGTTAGTATTCTTCCTATTAGTAATTTTATGTTTTTCTTTTTAAAAAAAATCAATGTTTTGCATAATTATTTTCTACCACAGAAGAATAACTTCACTTCTGTCCTAATCTTATATTGCAGCATATTTGCTGTATTTTCTATAATCTCAAAAATGTTTTCACAATAACTTTGGACCCACGGACAGCTCCACAATTAGGACAAGTTTTAATCTAAATATGGCACAAGATGTCCCATGTGTGGGGTGAGATATTTATATAATGTTCAACCCCAATTCCAAAAGAGTTGGGGCGATGTGTAAAGTAAACAGGAATGCAATGATTCGGAAAGCACTTAGATTTCTTGTTTCATAATTTTCTGAATTGAACAGGTCTGACAATGGAGAAAGGGTCTGCTGGCTCAGGGTTTAGAGGTAAGTGATGGGATGGCCTAATTAATCAAACCTTCATGATGAGCGCTAGGTTCCAGAATCCTTACGTCGTCACACATCACGGAGGAAATCATATTTGGAAAATGAGGGCAGTAGATTTGCTGTTTCTGATGAAGAGAAGTTTGCTGGATGTCAGGAGGTTGTTTCCCAGTGTTAAAATAGTTTCTGCTCAAACAATTGTTGGATAAGTTTGGGTAAAGTCTGCTGAGCTTAAATTTTGTGATACGACCAGGAAGTGTTTCTTTAGGATTATTCGTAAATTTAATGAAGACCATGGCCAAATTCTCATCCACCCCGTCATCGTGTTGGTTGTTTTTAAAATTTTGATTTCTTTAATTTCTGTAAGAAGTGAGTTATGGAATGCCATAAAGGAGAACTTACTGCTGATCTCTCCACAGATTGCAGCGGTGATCAGATCACGGAAATAAAAAAATGTTTTAATAATATTTAAGATAGAATTTTATAAATGTACTGAATGGACACTTGGCTTCCAGTGAGAAGGAGACACCTGAGGCTATGGTAAGCTCATGATTGAATTAATCAGCTGCACAATAACCAGTAAAAACATAGCAGCAGCACTGAGGGGTTAATGTGATGCCAATGGTTGCAAGTGAAGACTCTCTGAGAACATCCACATGTAATTATAGAAGCTGTAGAATTATGGTGGTCTCCACAGGTGATATGGTCTGGGTGAAAGTCATCTGGCATCGAGATCATTGACCATAAATGGATCTTAATTTGGAAAACAAGTGTACTAGAGACAAGGCCAAATGCAGTGAAGGCACCCATACATACACAGTAATTGTTAGCTCAAATCATTGGGCTGACCAAGAGAAAGGAGTCAAGTGAGAGACAGCTAGCTAGAAAGAGCCAATAAGTTTTTATGGAGTTACTGCCTTGTTCATAACTGCCGTATTAATATTGTTTGGACTCTTGTTCCTCAGCAACAGATTCATGTAAAATGGAGGTTAGTCAGGAGGTCGGGAGAGAAGACTGCTGGTCCAGCTCACACTTAGGCATCACTGACATGACTAGGATTGTCGTTGATAGAACACATACCATTACAGGCTATGGGGCTCTTCACATCTCCATTTTTTGCATTTATGTTGTGACATCTCCATTTTTTTATCAGTTTTCCAGGTTAAAACTCGCTTAGTCAAGAGAAAGGGTCTATAACAATAAATGGATAACATGTGATAGCCATGCGATTGATATAAATAGTAAAAGTAGACTGCACTTATAGGTCATAAAGCTTTGAATAATTTGTTGCATGAGAAAAACAGATGCCTCATCGATGGGAAAAAAAAATAATAAAAATCATATTGTGTTCTGATGAAAAACATGCAATTTTTAATTATGTTAAAACAGAATATCTGAATGTGTTTCCAGGAAAATAGTTTGTCTTTGTGCAGGCAATGTCCGCAGTGTATTACTGCAGCAGATAATAGTCACATTTTACAACACATTGTCACCATGGAATCTGAGTCTGGATTTTTGGATCAATTCTCACAGATTTACTAGTTTAAATGAAGAAGAAATAATCTCAAATCAAATTTGAAAAAAAATAAAATCCATGCAAGATTTTGCAAATAAAAAAAGTGAAATATTTCTTTGCCTCATTCATTTCTAAACAATTCAGTGCAGATTTGATTTACTAATTTTCCAGAAGATTTTTTCAGATGTCATGAAAGAAAATCATTAAAAAAAATCTGCCAATTACGGACTGTATGCACTTCATTAACCTATAACCAGATATATATCTAGAATGAAATATTCGATCTCAACCATAATGAGCGACCGTTGTCTGCTTGTTGGAAACAAGGGCATGTATATTTTGACCTATGATCATTTATACTAGTTCTAAACAATGGTGCAGCGTGCCCGATTTTCTCGGTAGATAATCAGTTCTAAAGGTTGAAAAAAAACAAACAAACAATAAACAATTGACAATTCAGTTTTTTCCATGTAATAATAATGTCAGTTGGGACAAGACTGTCCTACAAGATATGTTGAGTCAGTTTATGGCTATAAACACTGGATACAAGACCTGAGCGTGACAAATGTATATTTATATAAAGACATAGGACCAGTTTCTCTTTAGGTAAAAGCAGCAGCAGGTCGGGAAGGTGAGATGTGACTGTAGGTGGCAGAATAAATTCAGAACTGAGAAAATTAGCATTTCAATAGCAACACAAACACTACTATGGCGGGCACTACCCAGATACCATTGTGGCACAACCAGCTCCTTTAATGGTCTAATAAAGAACAATTAGGTCTACAGGAATGTCCAACTTCTAGGAGACACCTTAATCTGTAAATCAATGGAGGTTTTTGACATCAAATTGGCCAATGAGGAGGAAGGGCAGAAATTTCAAGTAGCTACTTCCCTATAAAAGTTAGAAGTTCATGTGTCTTGTTGAATTATTCCTGAGAACATCTTTGTGGAGATAGCACCTCTCAGACTGAACCAGAAATCAACGTTACTCAACTGTTTTGGATCAGAAACCAGCTAATCATCATCACTAAAATCCCAACCCGGGTAAGACTACTCTTCAATATTATATCTATTGGTGCTATTTATTGTGTTTGGGGTCTTCTTGCCATATGACCATTAAACAATTATTCCCCTTTCTAGTAACTTCAAATGTGACAAATTATAATTTTCATGTGTTTTAATGATGAAATATATAGAAACTCTAGATACAAATACCTTTGTATTACTGTAGAACTGTTTAGAATTATCCTTAATTTTTACTCTTTGAACACAATGTCTTCATAGAAAGATTGATGACAACCAATATGCCCACAAAGATACCTTTTACAAGTGTTGTCAACTATCCTTTCCTGAATGGGAACATCTTTTTAATTATGAGTTTCTAAATTATGATGGAGCCCAATTATCATAAATGTCCACAGAAACAAAAAATATGTTCATTACATGATGTTTTAATAATCGTATTTCTTGTATTTTCCTACAGAGTCATACAGACTTTGTTTAGCAAAAAGTATCGACTTCCAAGCAGCAATGGCCGCATTCCATATCTTGGAGATTCCGAATATTTCTGAATGCTTCGACATCATCAAGGAGTTGGGCCAGGGGTCATATGGACAAGTTGTACTGGCACAGGAGAGATCAACAGGTATGTGAACAAGGAAAAAACAAAGATGTTCATTTACCTAAATTGGTTAAATAAATTGGTAAATTCTATATAAAAATGTGATATTGATTTAAACTGACCATAGAGATGAGAGGTTTATCTGTAGGTCATGGGAAAATCCAGCTTATTCTAGTATCATCATCTGTAAAATTCCCATACCTATAGGACTAAAATCATACAAACCTCCTAAATTTGGTGGGGATTGATTAGTATGGTATGTGTATGGGGGACAACCAACTATTAATGCCAGACACCATGTTGGGTTATAGAAAGATTGTATGAAAATGAAGAGGTTTGAAAAAATAGGTGTTGGACACATAAGCATTAGGTCATTAGCTGTTGATCTTGATATTTCAAGCATTCAGCTGGCTCTACCACTGATATACAGACAAATGTTCATTTGTGTGGCCAACTTCACTCTTAATTCGTAAAAACATCCATCCAAAATATCTATAGGCTGGCCCATTGATTATCTTTTTGCCACCTGATATCTCCTGTCAGAAAAAGAGGTTAAAGTTCAGTATCCCAATAGCGTTTTTCTCATTGGAGATAACTGGCTGCCAAACATGTAACATCAGTTGTACTGTGGTATATACATTAATCCTAAATGTATTTATTTTACTGACTTAAACTTTGACTTTTGTAAATCCAAAATGGCTCCAATTTAGCACACTGCCTCAGACATGAGATTGAGGATTAGGGATTGATGTCCCCCAAAAAATATCCCATTGCCTGTGATGATGATTATGTGTTTGAACATAATGCTTCTATGTGAGATCTGGGAGGTTATTATAAACCGCTTTTTGTTTGTTCTTTTTTTAGGAAAAGCAGTGGCTGCAAAATTAGTGAGGAAGGACAGAACTCTTCTGAAATCCTTTCTGACAGAGTTTTGTTTTTCAATCACCTTATCTGAGCACCCTCACATTATCACTACGTATCCAGTCTTTATTGGCACAAATGACCACTATGTATTGAGTCAAGAGTTGGCAACAGCAGGCACCTTGCATGATATAATCCAAAGTGAGGTAAGTAAAGGCGGCTCCATATGATTTCCTACAATCTAACAATGCTTAATTTATGAAACACCAAAGACTAATAATAAACATCAACAGGCGGGAGAATCTAGATGTGCATGTCAGTTAGGAAACTAATGTGTAAAGGGTTATTTGGGAATACATCAAACCTTTCTATAGATGGAATAGGAGTCCATAATGTACAAATTGATGTCACATGGCCATCACAGCAACAGTTTTATCCACTATTGAATCCACTGTCCCAACAGCAGCAACATCTTCAATGTTTAGATTTATTTGTGCAGTTCTTTATCCAAATTGAAAATACCAAATATCATGATGCTTATCTTTTTTTTTCTACAGATTGGAATTCCAGAGGCTGCTGTGAAGAGGTGTGCAAGACAGATCTCTTCAGCTCTAGACTTTATGCATAGTAGAGGGCTGGTACACAGAGACCTGAAGCCGGACAACGTGTTGCTCATGGACGTAGACTGTAATCAAATCAAGCTGAGTGACTTTGGTTTGACCCAACCTGCAGGATACTATGTGTCGTCCATGTCACATATTGTCCCGTACATGTCTCCAGAGTTGTGTGACTTGAAAGACGGAGAATACCTACTCTTGAGCCCTACTATAGATACCTGGGCTTTTGGTGTTCTTCTCTTTGTTGCCCTGACTGGATATTTCCCCTGGTTGGAAGCAACGGTATATGACTCCATGTACCAAGTCTACATCGACTGGAGACAAAGTGCAGACTGCACTCCCCCACCTGCTTGTTGGAAGAGGTTGTCCAGAGAAGCAATTTTTATGTTTAATAATCTCCTCTCTCAAAGTCCCTCTTCTCGGCAGTCAGTTCTCTCCATCTTCAATTACTTTAATTTTCCCTGGAAAGTAAAGGTCTTTGAGTATGGCAGCTGAGGAAGAGGTGATTCGTTCTCTAAGAGATATTTGGAAAACCTCCCTCCGGAGTTCCTTCAATGACTGCATTCGTCAGTTCTATATCTTTGCACTTGCACACAAAGAGTGGTCACCAAATATTCATGTCATTTAGATTTGTTTTGTTCAAAAAATTTTGTATTTTATTAATTGATAAAAATATAAGATTAAAACTATTTTTGGCAGCTTCTTACTTGGCAACTCTCTAACTTTAATAATAATCTAAATTTAAATATTTATTGGGCTATATTCCAGGGTTTCTCCTTATCCACATTATTTGCATTATTGATGAAACATTTAGCATCCTTTAACAGAAGTTGTGGCTGGGGAATGGTGTTAAAAATTGTGTTATAGATAAAGATACAGATATTTTAAACCCTGTATTGAAAACGTTATTATGAGAAATATATGTTCTCTGGTAACAAAGAGAGGATAGTATTAAAGTGCTAATATAGAAAAAATGAAACTTTTCATGTTTAGGAGAATTGCATCACTCATGATCTGACTTGTCCCCCACATACTTTACATTATTGTTTATTCACTGAAATTGCCCCTAGAAAATTGTTCAATATCTTGCTTGGATTATTTATATAGTTAGAATTTAATCTTCATTCTCAGCTGTCTTCCCCTTCATTCTTACAGTGCCCAATGGATTAATTTGTGATGGTGGTACTGGATAAGTTTGGTTAATTTATAGTTCTGCACCTGAAGCACCCGGCATGTTAACCCCTTTACCCCCAAAGGTGGTTTGCACGTTAATGACCGGGCCAATTTTTACATTTCTGACCACTGTCCCTTTATGAGGTTATAACTCTGGAACGCTTCAACAGATCCTGGTGATTCTGACATTGTTTTCTCATGACATATTGTACTTCATGATAGTGGTAAAATTTCTTAGATATTACCTGCATTTATTTGTGAAAAAATGGAAATTTGGTGAAAATTTTGAAAAATTCATAGGTATGTCACACAAAATACTTAATAAGTAACATTTCCCACCTGTCTACTTTACATCAGCTCAATTTAGGAAACAATTTTTTTTTTGTTACGGGGTTATAAGGGTTAAAATTTGACCAGCAATTTCTCATTTTTACAACACCATTTTTTTTAGGGACCACATCATATTTGAAGTCATTTTGAGGGGTCTATATGATAGAAAATACCCAAGTGTGACACCATTCTAAAAACTGCACCCCTCAAGGTGCTCAAAACCACATTCAAGAAGTTTATTAACCCTTCAGGTGTTTCACAGGAATTTTTGGAATGTTTAAAAAATGAACATTTAATTTTTTTCACTAAAAATTTACTTCAACTCCAATTTGTTTTATTTTACCAAGGGTATCAGGAGAAAACGGACCCCAAAAGTTGTTGTACACTTTGTCCTGAGTACCTGGATACCCCACATGTGGGGATAAACCACTGTTTGTTTGGGTGCATGGCAGAGCTTGGAAGGGAAGGAGCACAGTTTTACTTTTTCAATGCAGAATTGGCTGGAATTGAGATCGGACGCCGTGTCGCGTTTGGAGAGCCCCGATATGCCTAAACAGTGGAAACCCCCAATTCTAACTGAAACCCTAACCCAAGCACACCCCTAACCCCAACCCTAACCACAGCTGTTATGACCCCAATGGCGAGGGTCTCAGAGGTACGTGGAAGTCTGCAGAATACAAAAATCCAGCTCATAGGGCAGTGGTAACTGGGTTGACCATATATCTACTCCTAACGCCAACACTAGAAGTAGCCGGGGATCATTCCTACGTTGATTCTAGATGACACGCTCCAGCCGGAGAATCTAGCTACCCCTAGTAGAGGAAAACAAAAGACCTTTCTTGCCTCCAGAGAAGGGGACCCCAAAGCTGGATAGAAGCCCCCCACAAATAATAACGGTGAGGTAAGAGGAAATGACAAACACAGAAATGAACCAGGTTTAGCACAGAGAGGCCCGCTTACTGATAGCAGAATAAAGAAAGGTAACTTATATGGTCAACAAAAACCCTATCAAAATCCACACTGGAAATTCAAGAACCCCCGAACCGTCTAACGGTCCGGGGGGAGAACACCAGCCCCCTAGAGCTTCCAGCAAAGGTCAGGATATAGATTTGGAACAAGCTGGACAAAAATACAAAACCAAAACAAATAGCAAAAAGCAAAAGGCAGACTTAGCTGATATAACTGGAACCAGGATCAGTAGACAAGAGCACAGCAGACTAGCTCTGATAACTACGTTGCCAGGCATTGAACTGAAGGTCTAGGGAGCTTATATAGCAACACCCCTAACTAACGACCCAGGTGCGGAGTCAAAAAACTAGTAACCACTAGAGGGAGCAAAAAGCAAATTCACAACACACAGCCCTAACTCCAACACACCCCTAACCCTAATCCCAAACATAACCCTAACCACACCCCTAACCCTGACACACCCCTAACCCTAATCCCAACCGTAAATGTAATCCAAACCCTAACCCTAGCTCCAACCCTAACCCTAGCTGCCAACCCTAACCCTAGCCCCAACCCTAACCCTAGCCCAAAGCCTAGCCCTTACCCTAATTGGAAAATGGAAATAAATACATTTTTTTATTTTTTTTTATTTTTCCCTAACTAAGGGGGTGATGAAGGGGGTTTGATTTACTTTTATAGTGGTTTTTTTTAGTGGATTTTTATGACTTGCAGCCGTCACACACTAAAAGACGCTTTTTATGGCACAAAAATTATTTTATTTTACCACATTTTGAGAGCTATAATTTTTCCATACTTTGGTCCACAGAGTCATGCGAGGTCTTGTTTTTTTGTGGGATGAGTTGATATTTTTATTGGTAACATTTTCGGGCAAGTGACATTTTTTTGATCGCTTTTTATTCTGATTTTTGTGAGGCAATATGACCAAAAACCACCTATTCATGAATTTCTTTTTTTGGGGGGCGTTTATACCGTTCCGCGTTTGGTAAAATGGATAAAGCAGTTTTATTCTTCAGGTTAGTACGATTACAGCGATACTTCATTTAGATTATTTTTTATGTTTTGCCGCTTTTATACGATAAAGAATAAAGCGATGCAAAAATAATTCTTTTTTCTATAAAATAGTTTTTATTATAAAAACAGGGGTGCCTCAAACCACATAAACACATGGGGAGAGAAGCAGCAGTGATAGGACAAAAATAATGTTGGTATAAATATCTAATTTTGTAATATGTACAAATCGCCACCTTATGTGATCAGTTTTCACAGACACAAGTAGTCAGTGACTTGTATGCTGATTAACATTTTAGGGATAAGTCCCTTATATCTTCAGAGATCTAAATACTATACTCTGACTAGTCAATGTTACCAGGATAAGTCCCCATATCCTCTAAAAAGCAACTTGAATATCAAAATATGAAAATGATCGCACTCAAATGTGTTAAAGCATGTCAATGTGAAATATATGAAGTGGGAATAGTTAAATGGCTTTTGAAATTTAGGAAAAATACACAAGACGTTTAGCACAAAATTTTGACAAATACACTGTGCTCCAAATTATTATGCAAATTGGATTTAAGTATCAAAGATTTAAATGTTTTGTTTTTCTAATAAACTTGTGGATGGTATTGTGTCTCAGGGGTCAATGGATCACTGAAATCAATCTTAAACACATGTGATAATTAGTTTTCCAGGCGATTCTAATTAAAGGAAATTTATTTAAAAATGATGTTCCACATTAAGCAGGTTACAGGTTTCAAGCAATATGGGAAATAAAAAGGATCTCTCTGCTACTCAAAAGCGTTAAATAGTGCAATGCCTTTGACAAAGTATGAAAAAATTAGATATTTCACTTAAACTTAAAGGGACTCTGTCACCTATATTTGGCGGGCTATGTAAATGCCCTGTGTTCCGTCCGATGGGCGGTGTTTCCTCTTCTTTCATTCACCCCTTCCTTTCCCGCTGGCCGCAATATTTTCTTGAATTTCAGTAGGTTTCCAACGTAGTTCACGTGTGCACAATGCAATCTTGCCTTGCGCATGCGCAGTATTCTTTGCCCAACTGCGGGCAAAGACGAAAAGCATTAGTGCACATGCACCGGCGCACTATATCCTGGAAGTATTTCACTGTGTTCCGGGACATAGTGCGGCGGCGCATGCGCACTAATGCTTTTTGGCTTAGCCTGCAGTTTGGCAAAGCATACTGCGCATGCGCAAGGTAAGATTGCATTGTGCACGCATGAACTACGGAGGAAACCTACTGAAATTCAAACATTGCGGCCAGTGGGAAAGGAAGGGGTGAATGAAAGTAGAGGAAACACCGCCCATCGGACCGGACACAGGGCATTTACATAGCCCACCAAATTCAGGTGACAGAGTCCCTTTAAGAGTGATCATCATAGTGTGAAGAGATTTGTAACTGAAACACAGTACAGACAGAGTTCATGCAGATAAAGGCATAATGAAGAAGGTTTCTACCAGACAAATTCATTAGAGAATAAGAGAGCAGCTGCCACAGTACCATTACAAAGCAGCAAACAGTTATTTGAAGCTGCTGGTGCCTCTGGTTTCCTTTGAACCTCAAGGTGTAGGATCCTTCAAAGGCTTGCTGTGGTGCATAAACCTACTATTCGGCCACCCCTAAACAGTGTTCACAAGCATGGTTGCAGTGGGCCCAGACAT